>NW_028247799.1:0-211274 GCF_964263255.1 Lissotriton vulgaris | reverse complement strand
GGTAGTAACATCTCGAAAAACAATGGGGAGAAGGCCAGCGGAATATAAAGGGGTAAACTGGTTTATTTGAGGAAGCCCTAGGTGACGCTTAATTTGTCTCCAAACTTAGTTTTTTTATACTAACTAGGTTCCAGAATTTTCAAAAAACAACTATTGACCCCTTCACCGATTGCAAATCTATATATTGAAGGATTATGACATGGCAGCAGTTTAGTTTTTTCTCCCACAATTTGCAAAACCGCTGGCCAATAATAGAATAAAAAATAAGGAATACCCCAACTGCCACTAGTTCTTGGGAGTGCCATTTTTTAGAGCCCTTCTATGGCGTTTATACCCCCACAAAAATGTGGAGGAAATATTTGTGAGTTTGTTGAAACAACTTAAAGGAAATTCTACTGGGTTTGATCTAAAAAACATAAAGAAATTTGGGTAGAACCATCATTTTTAAAACATTTGCTCTACCATGTAATGATAAATGAAGGTGATTAAGTTGTTCTAAAGTGCAATTGACTTTATCTAAGACCTGGTTGATATTAATCCTCGGAATCGCGTCAACAGGTGAAGTAATTTTGATCCCTAAATATGTTGCCTCTGTTGCAACTGTTATATCCCTCAGGGGTGGACCCCCACATATAAGGTCTGAGTTTTGCTTAAATTAAGTTTGTACCCTGAAAATTGACCAAACTGCCCAGCTAGATCTTTTATAGTTACTAAGGCCAGCGGTAGATCAGTAGTTAAGACAACAATATCGCCTTTATAGGCGAGTGCTCTGTACTCCACATCACCTATATTTACTGGTTTGATATATCTACAGGTAGTTAATTTTACCCCCCCAAAAAAATCAATATATAACACAAATAATAAAGGTGACGAGAGGCAACCTTGCCTTGTACCACGAAATATAGGGAAAAAATCAAAGTCTCTTCCAGCTAGACAAATTGATGTCTTATGAGTCAGATACAGAGTTCTAATTGCCTGGAGGATTCCTGGCCCGAACCCCTTCAAGCTGAGCACCTCCCATAGTTAGGGCCAGGCAAACCTGTTGAATGCCTTTTCGGCATCCAGCAGGGTAACGCCTATAGGGTTTTTTGTAGCCTCAACCCAGTCCATCAAAGCAATTACGCGACGCACATGATCAGTCGTATCACGACCTGGAATAAAACCATGTTGTAAATGTGATACCAAAGGGGAGATAATTAAAGAGAAACACGTAGCTAGAATGTTTGAGTAAAGCTTACTGTCGGCGTTGATGAGTGAAATTGGCCTGTACGAAGAAGGGGATAAAGGGGGTTTATCCTTTTTTTAAATATAACTATTTTAGATTTCTGCCAAGACTCTGGGGAAGAGCCCCTTGGTGCGGTTAAAAAGACTGTCAGCAAATGTACCTTAAGGATAGAAAAAAAAGTACGAAAGAACTCCAAAGGAATCCCATCAGGGCCGACCGCTTTCCCTGGCGCTAATGATAAGATCGCTGGCTCGAGTTCTTGTGCTGTGAAATCATCCTCCAGAGTTTCGCTCTGGGTGGAGGAGAGTTTAGGGAACTCGTGATCAGCCACAAACTCAGCTACCTGACCTGTAGTGTCCAGAGAATCTTCATTTGAGTAAAGATTGCTATAAACTCCTTAAACGTTCGCAGAATTTTCTCCGAATCAGTGTGTACCAGACCATTTGCATCTTGTAGTGCATCTACATTTCTTGCCACTGCCCTCTGCCTCAACCTCTTGGCTAATAGACGTCCCGAGTTTTCGCCCACCTCAAACATGTCAGCACAATGGATAGCTATTTGGGCAGCTAGTTTATCAGCAAAGCATTCATATATTTTCATTTTTTGGATAGCTAGATCACGAACCAACTGTTCATATGCTTGATTGGTACTATCTACTTGGATCAGTCCAATTTCTAAATCCCGCAGTTTGGCTAACTCTAAATCTTGTTTTGCCCTCATCTTAAACTGCTTCTGGATAGAAAAGCTGAGTGTTTCTCCACGGATTCCGGCTTTAAAAGCGTCCCAAACTATGCCAACAGAGGCGGAGCCAACATTGAATTAAAAAAACTCGGGAATCCAATTGGACATAGGTTGTAAATAAGACTGATCCAATCACAAGTGACGCTCGAAAGTCCAAGAACTCCTGTTTGGACATGGTAGGGTATCTACTACAAACTCTAGAATAATGGGATTGTAGTCTGATATAATTTTGGGAAAAATGTAAATCTTAGCATTGGTCACTAGTTCTAACGGGGCAAAAAAATAATCAATACGAACGTGCTTTTGATGTGGAGCAGAAAAAAATTTGTACCCGGGGACTCCAGATTTTTTGAACCACCACGCATCCACTAACCCAAACTCCTTAATAATACCCCTTGTGTCTTTAAAAGTCTTACGCTTTCTGCCCGCATAATAACAATTGATGTGAATATCAAAATCTGCTGGTAAGTGGAGAATAAAGTCTCCACAAATCACAAGGGGTGAAGGCCAGGAAGCCAGTTCGATACTGATATCGTTTAACATACCCGGATCATCCAAATTTGGACCGTACATGGAACAAATAGTGATTGGAGCACTATCAACCTTAAGTTCAACAATCGCCCAGCGCCCATGCTGATCTGCTTTTGCACATTTGCACACCTCAACCATATTTTTTTTAAATGGTTACCACTCTTGTTGTTGAACCCTGTTGTGTACATACCAAAACTTCATAACCCAAATCCTTCAAACAAGCCCTAATGTTCCAGACAATGTGTGTCTCTTGAATACATATGAGCTGAACCCCCACAGTTTTAAGAATTTGTGCCATTACCCCCCCTTTTCTTCCTGTTGTTCAACCCACAGACATTCCAAGAACAAATAGACAATTTATCCATTGTCATACACAAAAAAACCAATTGACACTAAGGATTTATTGTTACACCACTGCGGTTGCATGTTTAAATAGTTGATTTTCATGCCTCCATTCCTTCTGCTCCTTGCCCCCTAACCCCCCTCCCCTCCACCCCCCCAACCCCTGACTGTACCCAGAACCCACCAAACCCACCCCTGTGAGGCAAAGGGACTAAATGGTCCCTGTATGTGATGGTAAGAAAGGAGTGAGCGCTCTCTTACCCACCCCAGGCCACCTGCTCTAATTAGCCAGAAGAGAAAAATAAATAAAGAAAAAAGACAGAGACACGTCTTCTATAGACCTGGTGAGCAGATAAAAAGAAGAGGAGACAAAGAGAATTTGAAAATGAAAAGAGAGAACCCCAAAATTGGGCAACTCATTCGAGAGTATCTAAGAATTCCTTTGCTTTAATCTCCAAAATGAAAAAAAACTGTCTTATCGCTCGCAATAACTTTGAGCTTCGCAGGGTTTAACAGGAATGCTTGTGCCCCCCTTTCTGTGAAAAGTGGAAATGAGTTGGCGCAGATGCCATCTTAGTTGTACCGTAGCCTGACAATAGTCAGGGCAGACAAAAAATTCACACCCTTTCACCTTACGTTTACGATCAGGGCGGGCCAGGTCATATAATTGCTCGCGTAACACGAAGTTGTTAGGAGAAATAAGGATCGCCCTTGGTTTAACCTCAGCTCCCCTGGACCCCGTTCGAATCTATAAAGGAAATCTATGGACCCGTTGTAGCTCCCATTCCCATTTCCAATCTTTTTGCTCGGGAAAAGCTTCCATACATAACTCAATAACAAATTGACGTATATCTTTCCCCTCCAAGCCCTCGGGAACCCCAAAAAATACGGAGATTATTTCTCCTTGCCCTGTTTTCAAAATCAGCCAATTTCCAGTTTATATCGCTCCGGACTGAGTGCAGGGCCCAAACATCCGCTTTGCAAACAGAAAAGTCCTCCTCTATTGTAGAGATCCTGCCTTCAGCCTCGGTCACTCTGATGTAAAGATCAGCACTTGCTTTCGCAATAGGACGCACTGTGTTCTGCAAATTTCGCACTGCCCCATGAATGCGAAGACTTTCAGCCTTCGTCTCCTCCAGATGGGTCATGATAGCTTGATAAATCGTAGCGAGAGTGATACCACTATCCTCTGCATCAAGGTGGAGTCTTTGACTCTCTACACCCATATTCACATCAGGGAATGCACAATAGTCGCGGGATCTCCTGATGGGGAGCCATTATCAGTGGGGACCAGTAGTGATTGAGTATTGCCAATCTCCTGCACAGTTAATACAGTGTTATTACCAACAGGTGAATTTGAAAGATTTTCCTCTTCTTACATCAAGGCAGAACTTGCTAAACTTCTATCATCATCCGCCCAATCGACATCAAGATCTACACTCTCACCCTTGCCTTCACCCTCTGATACCACCGACACAACCGACATAGAATAAAATTTCACACCAGAGTCACAGGAATTTAGGTTATTCAGAGTTTCTTTTTCTAGGGCGGGATTCAGCACGTCAGATATTAAAGTTGTTTAGGGATAATTAGGGCCAGACTCAGACTCGTCACGAAGAAAACCGGAAACATCATAAGGGCAGGGGTTGCTGATTACTTACAGTTTGCGTGTCAGAAGTTGTATTAGGAATTGTATTACGTGTCACAGCTGTGGTCACCGATTCAATCGTTCCATCTGGTACCACATTTTTATTGAAAATGGATGGTATTATTACCTTCTGACCTTGTGTGGAAGCATTAGAATCAGCTGCCCCTGCAGATCCGACATGACTCGCATTCTCACTAAGACACTTATCTCCATTCTTTAATCTGTGCACTTTTCTCCCATTATGTGAGTTCCCCGTGGCATCCATTCCTTAAGAACCAGGTAAAGTCTACGCCACAGCAGGGGCGAGTAAAACCGGTGTATTCGCAGCAGCCGCCGCCCTTGTAGTTGCACCTTTTGAGGCAGTATTAGAACCTGTATTCTTAGGTTTTATTTTGAATGGCTCACAACTCCTCTCCAGGTTTTGCAGGTTTTTCACGGAGCCCTCCAAGTGCTCCCTGGTAAGAGAAAGGACCTTCTGCTGAGTTGCGTAGTTCTCTCTGCGAAATGTGCACTTTTTACAGCAATGAACTACAGAGAGATCACCCCCGTAGCTGTTCTTTAATTGCACAGCCCTGGTACCTTTCTGTCCACCAAGTTTTCCAGCTGAGCGAAGCGCAGGACACACACGCTAAACACCCACAGTAAGCAGCAACTGGAGGCGGCGTTTCTGGTGGGCTGCTTTAAAGAAGGTGAGAACACTTAGCATGGCCGCATAACCGGGGAAAAGAATCCGTTTGACGTGACCTTGTCCAAGAGCATCAGACCAGCCCCCATCTGAGTCCAGTAATGGTCACAGCCACAGCGTCACAAGGCAGGTAAGGGGGTAGACAACGCCGAGGAAATCCAATACTTTCCCGAGTTCTTCTGCACTCGCGCAGTTCACCAGCAGTCCGTTATGGCGTTATCCGCGCATTATCCACAGAAGATAGCATGTCTCATGAAGGCAGGAGGTTAGAGGTAGGTATCGACGGGAGAGCACCTACAGCCTGACTCGCTCGGACACAGCCGTGTCCGTTATCTTGCCTCATTCATCGCGCGTAATCACTGAGTTCTTATTTTATAAAATATCAATTATTTAGTGAAGACATAGCTACTTATTTAGCTTTATTTTATTTATTTTGTTATTTATTAGCAGTTTTTTAGCACAACCAAGACCTGGTAGTTGACACTGTACTATGCAAAACAGGACTATTGTAGGGAATATCAAATCCTGAATATAAGCGAGACTGTACATCGTTACAAAAATATTGAGGTACAAAATGTTGAGAAACAAGTGCGAAGAGGGAGGCAAGGATTTAGGGTTACATACATAATGATTTCAAATAGTGATTACCTAGTTGTGATTCTCTGTGAATCTCAATAAGGTAAATTCTATTTGAATGTATTTAGCATTTCCTAATGTGTCGCAAATCGGCCTACCGCATTGATATTAATGTTACACGTCACAATTTGTGACCCATTAGGAATTGCTAAAATGACAGGGATGGTCGCCTGCTGGAGTCAACAGACCACCATGTATGTGATTGCTTTTAAATAAAGCAATCTTTTTTTTTTAAATGCAGCCCATTTTTCTTAACCCCTTCCATGCGTCAGACAGCCCCTCGCCATCTGACATCACAGTGGGTATGTGCGGAGAACGGCCTGGGCTGTCCAAACCCCGCCCACTCATTATTTTGCCCACACCACGGCGGAATTGGCACCGTGGTCAATGGGTTAAAGGAAAATGGATTGCATTCATATAAGAAAAACTAAATGTTTTCTTTTAATTTTTCTAGAGCGGGCAGTGGTCCTTGGGACTACTGCCTACTCTTAAAAAAACATTTTTACTAACATATACGAAGGAGAATGGGTCCCTTGGGGACCCCGTCCTGTTTCCGAATGGTTTACCAACTACTTGAAGTAGGTGGTAAAATGCAAATGTTTTGCAACTGCATTTTAGTCGTGAAACATTTCTACATTCCGCTGCAATTCAGTATTAGGAATAGATGCCCTAAACATGCCCCTTCCTAATGCAGGATAAGTATAAAATACATTGTACCGTCCGCAAACTGCCCCATTCCATGGATCAGGAAATTTGTGACCAGTAAAATGCATGATATATGTGGCCCTCACTATTGTAACTCTACATCTATGTACGTTGAATATATATATATATATATATATATATATATATATATATATATATTCACTGAAAAAACCATAGGTTTTACACCAGTTATAGTTAGGAATTAGCATTTAAAATATATATATATTCACTGAAAAAACCATAGGTTTCACACCAGTTATAGTTAGCTGGAAATTTTACTGACATAAAACCATTGAAATTCCCACGTTATAGTTAGTTGGACTCACTATAACTTGCGCGCCTGCAATGCACTGCTGATGACGTCACATATTACATCACTCATGACATGGTCAGTGACATCACTCATGACATCACTGATAACACCATCCAGTGAATGTGTGTCTTTCTGAAAAATAAATATGTTTTATATATGTATTTGTGAAGGTCGATGGAAGAATAAATGTTTAAATAAGTGTCTAAATGGATGTTTTTATTAATAAAATATTGATTGGTTAACTGGCTTATTAAGTGTATCTTAGTAAATACATATATTAGCGAGTAATTTTTAAATATTTAAATATATGTATCAGTGTTTCACTTTGTGTATAAGTGGCTGCATGGGTTGGTGACTGACTCACTGTTTGTATGTGTTTTTAAGACAGCATATGTGCAGGACTGTATGGGTGGATGAGTGTGTATATATGTGTGTTAGTGATTCAATGCCTACCTCACTAGTGTCTTTATGAGAACTACATATGTTTTAATCTAGTATATGTGAGTATTGATGTATATAAGTAAGTATATGTGAGAGTGAGAGATTGAAAGAGTTCCTGTTTAAACAAGTATGTGTTTCTATAAGTTATTGTTTAAGAGAGTAAGTATGTGTAAGTTTCCTTAGAAGTAATGTGCTAGTGTGTGTATAGCTGTATATGCAAATAAATGGATGTTCAATAGTTTATTTGCATGTGTGAGTATGTATGTGTGTGAGTAACTTTTGGAAGACTGTTGGTGTGTAACAAGATGTATTTGTGTATCACTACATATGATGAGTGAGTATATGTATGAGTAACTATATAGAACTGTTGCTGAATGAGTGGATGTGTATATAGATGGTGGAATTACTGAATTGGTTGTTGTAACTGGTATGGGTATCTCCATTTTTAAAAAAAATGTTAGTTTCTATTTTTTAATATGTGTTTCAAGGGTTACATTACACTGAAAGGAGGTCTGTCAGTCTGTCACAAGGATGGTGTTTTCAGTGATGTCATGAGTGATGTCACTGACCATGTCATGAGTGATGTAATATGTGACGTCATCAGCAGTGCAACTAAATATAACGTGGGAATTTCAATGGTTTTATGTCAGTAAAATTTCCAGCTAACTATAACTGGGGTGAAACCTATGGTTTTTTCAGTGAATTTGATAGGTTTTTTAAATGCTAATTCCTAACTATAACTGGTATGAAACCTATGGTTTTTTCAGTGAGTTTCATAGGTTTTTTAACTGCTAATTCCTAACTATAACTGGTGTGAAACCTATGTTTTTTTCTGTGAATTTCATAGGTTTTTTAACTGCTAATTCCTAACTTTTTATAGGGCCTCATACCTATGTGTTTTTAAGTGAATTTCTAAGGTTATTTTTTCGCAAATGTCTATAGCTGAGAAATGTATGTTTTTCTAAAAATGAATCCTATATTGTATATTAATATAAAATATTTTTTATAATGTATATTCATTTTTTTTATTATTTCACTCTGGAGCGCTACCGGTGCGCGTACCGGTGAGCGCACCAAAAAAAAAATAAAAAAAAAATAATGAAGGAGTGAGCATGAGGAATGGGGACAAAGAGAGTGGTGTAAAGAGAAAGAGAGCTAGAGGGAGAAACACAGAGGGACTGTGTAATAGATAGTAAAACAGAGAAAAGGTATAAGAGGAAGTAACTGAGAAAAGTCAAATGAATAAGGGAGCAAAAGAAGAGAAGAAAGAGGAAGAAAACTAAAGCAGAGGTTTTGGGAGAATGTGAATAGGTGATGAAGTAAAAGGAAGGAGAGTTAAGGATGGGGAATGACAGGTAGTGACAGAACCAGAGAAAAGGAACAGTGGTGACGGAGGGAAAGAAAATAGCAGTGAGTGTAAGTGCAAAGGAGTGAAAGAGGGTGGATAAAAGTGAATAAGGGTAAGACATGGGGAGTGACAGAGAGAAAGAACAGAGAGAGTAAAGGAAGGAGTGTCAGAAAGGGACTAAGTGAACCAGTAAAAAAAGTAAGTAAGTGAGGGAGTGTGGATGAGCAGGGGCACTGAAAGAAGTTGAATGTGGTAGGAAAGTAAGGAAAAGAGAAGTAAACATGGAGGATACAAATAAGTGAGGGAAGCAGAGTAAGGAAACAGGGGTGAGAGAAAAGTAGTGAGGTTAAAGCAAAGGGTGATGACAAACTACATTTTGTAGACACACTTACCATATAATTAATGAAAACTTACTTATATCTGTGAAAGACAAAAGAAAAAACAAGTTTTAATTAGTAAAATATATATTTAAAATAGAAGAAACAGGTCAAGAGGTAAAAAATCAAAAAAAGTGTAGTAAGAAATAAAGCAAGAGTGAAGGATACAAAAACAGAAATAAAGTAATGTAGAAAGACAAAAAAGAGGAAAAAAGAAATAGAAGGAGAACAAATTACTGAAGGTAAGTAAGATACTAAAAGAATGTGAGATACCAAAATGAAATCAGGAAAGATAAGAAAGTAAAAGGAAAATGAGTGAAAAGGAGAGGAGTCTAATTGAGGAACTATTAATAAGAAAGAGGAATAGAAGATGACTGAGAGTGAGTGAAGGGGAGTCACAGAGTGAAGGGATGAAGGGAATGAGGTTAATATGGAACGATGGAGGAAAAAGGAGTGAGAGAGTAAGTACACAGAAAAACAAAGGGAAGGACTGAGTGAACTGCAGTACAATGAGTGAGAAAGGAAAAAGAGTAAAGGAGCAAAAGAAAGAAAGAGAGGGGAAGAAAACTAAAGCAGTGGTACTGAGAGAATGTGAGAAAGATGAAAAGTGATGGAAGGGAGAGAGGAAATGCAGACAGTTCAAATTGGATTGAGGAGTTGTGAATGAAGTGGAGTAAAGGAACAGCGATGAAACAAAGTAAAAAAAGGCTGTGTAAATGAGTAAAGAGAGCTAAATAAGGGTGGAAAAAGGAAAATAAGTGTGAGACAATAGGAAAACAATATAAATTACACAATGCAAACTATAGAATAACTTCTACAATATGTTACATTGTTTATTTTTGCTGTTCTCAGAATATATTGAATTTCACTTAAATTAGTGAGTTCAAACTATTCATCATATAACAGCGGGAAAAAAACACAATCTAAAAGATTGTGTTTAAAAAAAACATAAAAACTTACAACTCATTTATGTACACTAATCTTTGATTCACTTACTTTTCCGTGAGGCCAAATAGAAGATAGTGAAGGTCCTTTTGGTGGAAAAAAAGTCTGCTGTTCTCTATAACTTCCATTTCATCGACTTCCTATGAAAAAAGATCTAAGAACATCATACCTTACACTTTCCTTACGGCCAAATCGTGTCAGATATATGAGTATTTTTTACTATGAGATCCACTTACAGTACCTATATGAGATAAATAATTTTAAACATTAGATTAACTAACTAACTAACTTTTATGAACTATTCCCGTCTTCAAAGGCCAATTCCCTTTACTAAAACTTTGGTTTTAAAAACACTAGGTAAGAATTTTTAAAGTCATAAGGCAAACGTTGTTTATAAGTCAAATGAGAATCATTGCAGTAACTCCAACCTTTTTTACATTTTAAGTAGCATGTATAATGTCCTGATGTTGTCGAAGGACCGTCATGATAAATAATAGTTGTAAAGTTGTAAAGGTTCTTCCTGAAATTGATAACTGAGAAGCCACAACATTTTTTAAACAAGTTGTCAATTTAGTTCAATCAGGTCTACATCGTTGGAAAACTAAAATGATATACTGACTATAACTTTGTATAAATAATGTGGATAGCATTGGACACTTACATTGGGTACACACCATATTATGATCTGCTGCTTTAACTAGATTTTTAAATGACACTGATTTACAGTCTGGTAAAGTCAAATATATAAATCTTTCAGTGTCTATTCTAGTATTACTTGATGAACTACAATTGTGGCAGTCATGCTGCCATTGATAAGAAAGGCTGAAAAGATTATCTACATCTACACCTTCATCTTCCAAAACACCAAACATATACATTAAAAATTCCTGACAATCCTGCTGAATGTTCTGTGAAAATGTATCTTGACCAGAACACATATCTAAAATATTTTGAATTTCTGTTACACTTTCTATTTTTCCTCTATCACTGCTACATTTCTCAAACACAGAATTCAATAAACCACACAATCTTTGATCCTGATTTTCAACAATCTGTTCCTGTAAAGTTTGAAGAAAAAACACAACATTAACCACTACATTAGCATAGCAGTTGACACCAGAACTATTTTCAAACTGAAATTCAACAACATTTTCATCACAATCCTTTTTCTTTCTGTTTTGAATTACAGTTTCATCTACTTTTTGTCTTTTTGCTACTACCTCACTACAATTATTCTCATTTCTTCTTTTTCGGCCTACCACACGTTTTTCAAACAGAGGATATTGAGGCAAATGTGAAGCATACTCTCTTCTTAACCAATTGTATTCTTTAACACAATCTAGATATGCACAAATCTTTGTCTCATCACACTCAATCAAGTACAATCCTGATAAAGTTCTGACTGGGGATAATGCCACATATGCCATACCCTCTTTAAACACAGATCTTCCAATGTTCACCAAAGCACTATCTACACTTAAACCTTAAGATTAATGAATTGTTACTGCATATGCCAAACAAACAGGAAACTGTTTTCGGCGAACATATAAGTCTTTTACAAGTAAAAATCTAGCAGAACAACAACTGACTGATTTGTTGTACTTGCTCAATACCATCAAATTTTATTTTTAAAAATTCAATTCCATCTCTATTTCTATAATTCACAAAATCAACAACATAACCCATTGCTCCATTCACCAGACCTCTTTCAACATTTAAATTCCTTCTCAAAATGATACGACAATTTAAACACAGATTCAGAGTCTTTTCAAAACCAGCTGTTTTAGAAATACTTTTCTCTAATTAATCCAATTTTGTTTTCAAATTTTCTGACAAAACAATTGTTGCACCCATATGCTCTATTTTATCTATTGTTTCCAGTTTCACAATCTCTTCATTTTCTAACTTTAACATTTTGTTGTTGACGATGGAACATTCTTGCAGAATTGGCATCAAACATATCCCAGATTTCTTCTCAGTCATTTTTAAAAAAATATTCTCTGGAAGAATGTTTTCATTTGGATACAAATTTGAAATTAATCGAGCATGTAAAGCTTCTTTCCCAAGCTCACTTACTTTTCCAATTCTTAAATCTTGTAGAATATTTTTATAATCTTCATCCTTTGCCTGTAGCATATTTTGAAGCAGTTCAGCATATTTAAAATTTAACCATATATTAATGTTTCCAATGCTTCCAAGGGACTTCCTGGTATCTTCATGCGTGAGCATTTTAAACACTGGTTGGCTTTTACTGGAGTCAACTGCAATAGATCTCCAAAAACAATAATGTGTTTTCCTCCAAATAACACATCATACTCTGTTCTAAGAATTTCTTGCATTCTCAAATGCACAAAAGCAAGCATTAGATTTGAGACCATGCTTACTTCATCAATGATAAGAAGTTTCATTTTCTTCAAGACTCTTGAAACTTCAAAACACGCACCTTCAGATAGCTTGTTGTAATGCAATTTATTATCATGCTCAACTGGCAGCATCAGTAAACGATGTAGAGTAATCCCTTTAATGTTATGTGCTGTCAGACCAGTTGGAGCAGTTACAACACAAGACAGCGGTGAATCAGTCCTTTTCTGCAGATAAGTTGAAATGGCTTTAATCAGAAAACTTTTTCCTTTCCCCGCTTCTCCACTTACGTACAGTCGGACAGGCTCAAATGATGTATATGAGCACTCTTTTTTCTCATGTCTGAATCCATGTTCAATCTGTTCTGTTACTTCATCATATATCTTTTTCTGCTCTACGTTTAGTTGCTTTACCAAATCTTCTAAGTTAACTCCATCCTCTTGAGCTTGTTCCATAGCTCTTTCCACCTCATCATGGCAGTTGCAGCTTCATTTTGGATAAGTGGCCCTCCTAGTGGATCCTGACTCAATGAAGTAGAACTCTGCCTGTCTTGAGAACTGTCTCTAGCAATCTCTTCAGCAATTGTGGTTTCTTGCTCTATTTCTTAGTTCAACATTTGCAGATAATTTAGAAAAATAAGACATTCTATGGTATCCTTAGTTGCATTTAAAGAGTCTTCATAGCAGAGAAAATCTCCAAGTAGTTCCTCTTCTGTACGTCATGGCTTAAAGAGTTGCAAAAGAGCTAAATAGTAAAATTCTCTTTTGTCAGGAGCTTCGCAACTCAATTTTCGATGATTAATCAAATGGCCTTTTCTCTGCTTCACTAGACATCCTTCATACCCAATGACAGCATATTTTCCATTATTGATATCTTCTGTGATGTTCCTCTTATATCTGTAGTTTTGCAGAACTTCATGCAAACAAGTGTTCTCAAGGTGAGTACTTCTATTTGGATAGTATGTATCCAACATGTTTGTCTTCAAAATATCTGTACTGTTTGGTTCTTTCTCCGCCAAATATTCAATTTCTTGTACAGATTTCAAAACTCGGTTTCGTGTTGCAGCAAGACCTAGACTCACCCAAATGATTGTTCTTGATTTGGCATAGAGACTTGCTGATTATAACCGATCAGAACATTCATATGCTCCAATTTCTCGATGCGACAACATCTTCAGACTGACACTGTATAATTTCTTGCTTAGACTCTTTTCATGTGAAATGTCCTCCCACATTTCCTTCAGTTCTGTCTTTTCTTTTTTTGTGATGTAAGATGTCACATATCGAGCCACAGCAATAGAGTTGTCAGCAACAAACTGAATATCCATGTTAGCATTCCACATGGACAAAATCACTGGGTTGTAGTCGTTAATGTACTTGGACTCTTCGTTTCTTTTTAAATTACATGTATTTTTGGGAGATTTCCTCGTCACAGTATGTCATAGAGATGACATCAAATTATTTACTCTTCCCTTAGAAATCACTGGTCGTGAAAACGCAAAACGACATTTTGTGTAGTACTTTTCCTTGTTTTTAAATTTTCGACGACAGTACTTTCCGCAATGATGGGATTGAAAGTAACCCTGGGCGAAGAACTACGCTCCGTTGGCGGAGTTTGCGGAGTTTCGGCAACTCCGCGCTCCGCGGAGAACGCGAAGTTGTCGAATACTCCGCAAACTGCTGCGTAGCGTAGTTCTCGCGCGCTCAATAGCATTTTCGCGTGCGCGAGGATGCTTGTCGGTAAGATCGAGTTGCCGAACACGCAGAAACTGCAATCTGGCACAGAATAACTCGCAAACACGTTAGTAGTGACCGGAAATAAGGGAACGCGAGCGGGCGGGACAAACCTCATGGGTAACTTCGCGCGCTACACATCCCGAACATGCAGGCAATCAATCAATCAATCAATCAGGATATTTGTATAGCGCGCTACTCACCCAGAGGGTCTCAAGGCACTTGGGGAGGGGGGTCCGCTACTGCTTGAACAGCCATGTCTTGAGTTGCTTCCTGAAGCAGAGGTGGTCTTGGGTCAGGCGGAGGTGGATGGGGAGGGAGTTCCAGGTCTTGGCTGCTAGGTAGGAGAAGGATGTCATAGAGATGACATCAAATTATTGGTGGATCTTCGGATGCGTGGCACGGCGGCGAGGGCATGGCTGGTCGATCGTAGCTGGCGGGTGGGAGTGTAGAAGGTCAGGCGGTTGTTGAGGTGCCTGGGGCCCAGGTCATGGAGGGCCTTGTGTGCGTGGGTGAGGAGTTGGAACGTGATTCTCTTGCTGACGGGGAGCCAGTGAAGGTCTCTCAGGTGTCCGGAGATGTGGCTGTGTCGGGGGATGTCCAAGATGAGTCGTGCGGAGGCGTTCTGGATGTGTTAGAGTCTTTTCTGGAGTTTGGCTGTGGTTCCGGTATAGAGGGTGTTTCCGTAGTCCAGTCGGCTGGTGACGAGTGCCTGTGTGACCGTCTTCCTGGTTTCGGTGGCGAGCCATGGGAAGATCTTTCGGAGCATGCATAGGAAGTTGAAGCATGATGATGAGACGGTGTTGACTTGTCTGGTCATCGAGAGGGAGGAGTCCAGGATGAAGCCCAGGTTGTGTGCGTGGTCCGTTGGTTTGGGTGCGCTGCCCAGGGCAGGGGGCCACCAGGAGTTGTCCCAGGCGGAGGGTGATGATCCAAGGATGAGGACTTCCGTCTTGTCTGAGTTCATTTTCAGGCGGCTGTTCCTCATCCACTCGACTACGTCTTTCATCCCTTCGTGTAGGTTGGTTCTGGCGTTTCCTGGGTCGTTGGTGAGGGAGAGGATCAGCTGGGTGTCGTCGGCATAGGAGATGATGTTGAGGTTGTGTTGGCGTACGATGGCTGCAAGGGGGCTCATGTAGACGTTGAAGAGGGTGGGGCTGAGTGATGATCCTTGTGGTACGCCGCATAGGACTTCGGTGGCCTTGGATCTGTACGGGGGGAGGCAGACTCTCTGGGTTCTTCCGGTGAGGAATGAGATGATCCACTCCAGTGCCTTCTCTTGGATTCCGATGTTGCTGAGGCGCTGCACTAGGGTGCGGTGGCAGACCGTATCGAATGCTGCGGAGAGGTCCAGAAGGATGAGGGCCGCTGTTTCCCAGTTGTCGAGCAGGGCTCGGATGTCGTCAGTGGCTGCGATGAGGGCGGTCTCTGTGCTGTGGTTGGCGCGGAAGCCGGACTGCGAGTGGTCGAGGCTGGTTGGGCGAGCGCAATTGGTGATCCACTGTGTGAGGTTGTTGGCTGCTTGGTTGGGGTCCGTTGAGCTGGCGGGCGGGTTCTGGCTCAGTGAAGTGGTGAGCTGGTCGGTGGTGATCTTGTTCCAGTTCCTGCGGGGAACCTGTTGCGGGTGGTGGTGAGTCGTGGTCTTTCTGAAGCTGAAGTGGATGCAGCTGTGGTCTGTCCAGGGGAGTCCGGTGGAGTGGCTGAAGGAGATGTACTTGCTGGAGGAGAAGACTGCGTCAAGCGTGTGTCCGGCATAGTGGGTGGGGGTGTTCACCAGTTGCATGAGTCCGAGGTTGGCGAGGTTGTCCAGCAGGGTGGTGGTGGTGTTGTCGTTGTTGTTCTCCAGGTGGAAGTTGAGGTCCCCTAGGAGGATGTAGTCAGCGGAGGTGAGGGCGTGCGGGCTGATGAAGTCTGCGATGTCTTCGCTGAATTGTGTGCGAGGTCCTGGGGGTCTGTAGATGAGGGTGCCTCTGAGTTTGGTCTTGGGGTCGGTGTGTATCTGGAAGTGAAGATGTTAAGCGGCTGTGAGGGTGTCGTCTGAGTTGGTCGTGATGCGGATGGAGTACTTGTGGACGATGGCGATGCCTCCTCCTGTCTCATTGACGTGGTCTCTCCGGGTGATCTTGTATCCGTCCGGGATGGCGACGGCGATGTCGGGCGCTGAGGAGGCGTTCATCCATGTTTCCGTGAGGAAGGCGACGTCTGGAGATGTGGTGTCGAGCAGGTTCCAGAGTTCCACGGCGCTCCTGAAGACAAAAAATGGCTTGCGAACGGGTCAAGCAAGCTACTACGCATGCTCGCGGAGCTATGCGTAGTTCGCGGAGTGCAAGTGCAACTTCGCGTAGCTCGCGGAGTGCGGCTACGCGAACTACGCCCAGGCTTAATTGAAACCACCGGTAAGCGCTCCCTACAAAAAGGTGAGAAAGTAAGTTACAGAAAAACCACTGGAGACACTTTCATCAAATATAGAATAGGCCGAACTACATAGCAATCCCTACCTTGTACCCAAATTTGATGGAATTCCATTGAGACATTTATGCTGTAGGCCTGATTAAATATCCTGAGGTAAATTACATGACAAAAACACATATGAAGTATTAGAATTGACAACCAATTAAAATGTTACTTTCATTTTCTACTATTATTTCATGACATTTGATTGGTTATGTACCTGAATATATATAAAGAAAGAGAGAGAGAAACACAGCCATTTTGACTACTAATTCCTGAAGTACATTTCAAGAGCATTTTCACTGACAACTTAAACTAAAGGTAAGATGTTATTTTAAAAACTGAAGTATGTTCTGCACTTTAAGTTAATTTGGAAAACATTTTCTGATAGTTATATAATATCCCTCTGTAATAGTTATAGAATAAGATAGACTTCTCTGTTATAGTTATGGATGGAGTTAGGCTTGTCTTGTATAATTATGAATTTACTTAGGCTTTATCACATTCACTTTTTTATATTTCTACTTCCAGTCTGATACCATACACTGCCCAGAGATAAAATCACTGTTAAAAAACCAAAGTACCTGTCTGAATTTAAACCCAACAGTGCCCTATCTCTACTGATATATGTTTTTTAAATGCAAATTACAGCACAAAAATGAAAGGAGAGCAAAAAATTTCGATCGAAATTGTTCTGGAGAGCAACAATAATAAAGTTATTGAACCCAATGTCTCAGAATTCATGGATGAATCACGGGACTATGAACTACTTCAATGTGTACAATCAGTAGATTTCCTGATTCAAAATGAGGACATTTCTGACAATCAAATATTAGATGTTCTGTTAAATTTGGAAAAGGAATCTGAAAAATAAATTTATATTTAATAATTCAAAAATTGTTTGAGACATTATTCATTTTTATATGTATTTCTTAAACTAGTACCAAATTGATTATAATGTAAAGTCAGACTTAAAATATACTGTGCAACTTTTTTGTGTTACATAACAAGTTTGCTCATAGTTACTTCCTTTCTCCCACTATATTATCTCAAATGTGTATTTAACATCTCTTTATCATCTCCTGCCTCCATATTGTTTCTGCTTTCCTGACAGACTATGCTATGAAATCCATATACCACAATAACTTCTGTAACAACATGCAAGATATCTACAAAGGAGACGGTGTATATTAAATTTTAGACTCTGCATTGGTATCTACATGTTGGTACTTAAATAAAAAAAAGAAAAACAACAAAAAGAACAATTAATAAACATACAATATTTGAAAAGTCTATCATTCTTTTTTCCCCATAGTACGCTCCCCGGTCCGCTTCCCGGTGCGCGTACCGGGCGCTCCCCCCGCAAAAAAAAAGAAAATGTTTATTTATTTTTTTGGCCCGCGGGGCCCTTTTAAAGCCCCCACATCAAACCTAGGGGTTAGGGAGGGTCTACTCTGCCCCCTATGGTCATTTCCCCCTTTGTTTTGGCCACCTCTCATGTCTCGATCCTACCAAGACACAAGATGGCAGCCGCTCCGGACTGTTTAGAATGTTTACAGACACCCGAGAGCCAATCAGCTTTCCGTGCGCAAGTTGCGTGGTGCGCCCGGTGCGCTCCCCGGTGCGCGTACCGGGGCACACTTATAGATATAAAAAAAATTTTGAACGTAAATTACTCAAAATCCACTGGAGCAAATATCTTGAGACATAGCAAAGGCACATCGGGCTACCAGTCCCTACAATTTTGCCAAATTTGGTGTAAATCCATTCAGCCTTTCGGGGTAAAAGTGAGGTCGACCGCCCTATGGAAATTAACATGGGGAAAACGTGTTTTGGGACCCCCCCTTTTATCTCAGCCCCCGCTTGACGCATCCCCCCCAAGCTTCAGGGAAGGACCGGAGCTCGACGAGGCCATTTTGAGGAACTTTTCAGGCAGATTCGTCAACCGGGGCCAAAGTTATTCCAAATAGAATTTTGAGATTAAACATTGAAAAAAATCCTAACTATAACTACCTACTGGCAAAGGCCAGTAGGTAATATATATATATATATATATATATATATTCACTGAAAAAACCATAGGTTATAGACCATATATAGTTAGGGATTAGCATTTTAAAAACCTTATTTTATTTGCACAAAACCATTGAAATTCCATATATAGTTAGTTGCACTAACTATATATCGCGGACCCGCAATCCACTGCTAATGATGTCACATATTACATCATTCATGACATGGTCAGTGACATCACTGATGACATCACTGATAACATCTCAAATGACATCACTGATGACATCACTGATGACAACACCCAGTGACTGTATGTTTCTGTAAAGTTAAAATATGTCTTACATATTGAAGAATGAGTGGATGTATAAGTGTCTGGATGAAGGATTTAGTAGGTGCATGACTGACTGTATGAGAGAATGATTAAATGTGTCTCACTGAGTGCATGGGTTAGTGATTAAAGTGTCTTAATTTGGCAATCATTATTTATGTTCTTCTGTAAACTGCTGCATGTTTAAATCAGTAGCTATATCAGTAACTGTATGGGTTATTGAATGGTTGCCCAAGTATTTGTATGGGAGACTGAGTATGTGTGTGGGTGGCTGGGAGGTGTATAACTCTGTGCATAGATGTGTGAGCAGTTGATTCCCTAGGTGTATGGGTTCAAAAGTGCATGTAGAAACAGCTGTATGGACAGTTGACTGTGTGCATGAGTATATTGGTAAGTGAATGGATATCTCAGTTCTACATGTCAAAGTAAGTACATATGTAAAACACACTCCATGTGAGAGTTGACATATATAAATAACTGAACATAAGAGCCAGTGAATGTGAGAGTGGCTGTATGAATCATTGTGAACTTGTATCAAGGATTGTATAAGAGAGTAAATATGTGTTAGTATATGTTTGAATAAGTAAGGTGTGTATAACTGTATAGTTGAGGAAATGGAGGTGTGATTGATTCTTTGCATGACTGACTAGGTGTGTGAGTAACTCCATGGATGTGTGACAGTCTGTGAGTGCCTGTTTACACTGAGTGTATCTAAGGTTATATTAGAGTCTGAAGATGTATTATCACATAAATGATATCATCAGTGATGTAATCAGTAATGTCAAATGAGATGTCAGTGATGTCATCAGTGATGTCATTTGAGATGTCATCAGTGATGTCATCAGTGATGTCATTTGAGATGTCATCAGTGATGTCATCAGTGATGTCACTGACCATGTCATGAATGATGTAATATGTGACATCATTAGCAGTGGATTGCGGGTCCGCGATATATAGTTAGTGCAACTAACTATATATGGAATTTCAATGGTTTTGTGCAAATAAAATAAGGTTTTTAAAATGCTAATCCCTAACTATATATGGTCTATAACCTATGGTTTTTTCAGTGAATTTTCAAGGTTTTGTAAATGCAAATTCCTAACTATATATGGTCTATAACCTGTGGTTTTTTCTGTGAATTTCATTGGTTTTTTAAAAGCTAATATCTATAGCTGTAAAATATATTCTTTATTAAGTGACGTATCACGTAGCCCGTGTGACGCCTCATGATGCATCGCATAACCGTGACGTATCGTCTCTGCAGC
Source organism: Lissotriton vulgaris (assembly GCF_964263255.1). Lineage (NCBI taxonomy): Eukaryota > Metazoa > Chordata > Amphibia > Caudata > Salamandridae > Lissotriton > Lissotriton vulgaris. The sequence continues at coordinate 191,186 of NW_028247799.1, read as the reverse complement.
GCAAACCAAACCCAAAACGTAAGCGCGCCAGAACACGCTTAAAGATATATATATATTTTTTAACCTTAATTAGACAAAATCCACACGTGCACATATCACAAACGTTCAAAAAACACAATATGTCGGACTCCCGTTACGCTGCCGGTTAGCTGCCCGGTTAACGTACCAGGAAGCACCTTTACCGCGAAAAATCGCAATTTTTTTTTTCACCCCCCAGGGAACTTTAATAGCCCCCTCATCAATCCTAGGGGTTCAGGAGGGGTCTGCCTTACCCCTTTCATTCATTTACACCTTTTTTTTTCCCACCTCTTGTCTCTCGATCCCACAGAGAGACAAGATGGCGGCCGCTCCAGACTGTTTACAATGATAACAGCCAATCAGCTTCTCCTCAGACTCCCGTTACACTGCCGGTTAGCTGCCCGGTTCGCGTACCAAGACGCGTCTCTACGGCGAAAAAAATCGGATTTTTTTTTTTTTTTTGGGAAATTAACATGGGAAAAACGCGTTTTGGGACCCCCCTTTTTTCTCAGCCCCCCCTTGACGAACCCCCCCCAAATTTCCAGGAGCTGCTCAGAAACAAAATGTGCCATTTTCCTGAAAATTTCAGCCAATTCCGTCCACAAACGCCAAAGTTATTAGGCATAGAATTTTCAAAAGTTCCATAGAGAAAAAATCCTAACTATATATACCTACTGGCTATCGCCAGTAGGTAATATATATATATATATATATATTCACTTAAAATATATAGTTAGGAATTAGCATTTAAAAAACCATTGAAATTGCTCCTATATAGTTAGTTGTACTAACTATATTTTGCGCACCCACAATCCACTGCTGATGATGTCACATATTACATCATTTATGACATGGTCAGTGATATCACTGATGACATCACTGATGACATCTCAAATGACAGGTTTTGTAAATGCTAATTCTATTAGCGGATAACGTTTATATATGTTATTATCCTTCTGGGACTACCTGAGCAGCCATCGTGTTTCTCAGGAGAAGTGAGGCAAAAGAGCGCACAAAACAAGAGTGGAAAACGTGAAAAGGGGGCAGGGTTGAGACCCCCTGACTCCCTAGCCCTTCTCAGGGGGTCCCAGAAGGACCACCAAGTGCGAAACATTTTTTTTTTTTAAATCACGGGGTACGCGCATGGTACGCATGCGCGTACCCCGCGAGTTTTTTGTTTTTTTTCTTTTGCCCTGGGGGTCCTTTTGGGACCCCCTGAAAAGGGCTAGCGGGTTGGGGGGTCTCTACCCTGCCCCCTTTTCGTGTTTTCCACTCTTGTTTTGGCCTCTCTTGTGCCTCAGTTCTTCTGAAAAACAAGATGGTGGCCAACACTTACTGGTTTGGACAGTTTGGAATGTTTCAGTCGACTGCCAGCCAATCAGAAACTCGCTTGCGCATGTAAGGGTACGTGCACGTACGCGTACAGTACGCGTACCATACGCGTACGGTGTGCGTACGGTGAGCGCATATAGATATATATTTTGCTCCATTTCAATTTTCTCAACAACTACCGTAGGGATTTTCACCAAATATAGAAACGGCACTACTGCATACCTGTTCCTACCATTTTGCCAAGTTTGGTGTAATTCCGTTCAGCCGTTCGGGCTGTAGCCGTGTCTGAAGGTCCCATGGAAAATGCCATTTGAAAAATTTCAAATTCAATTTTCTCAAGAACTACTGGAGGGATTTTCACCAAACGTAGCAAAGGCACATCTGCATACCAGGCCCTACCATTTTACCAAGTTTGGTGTAATTCCATTCAGCCGTTCGGGCTGTAGCCGTGTCTAAAGGTCCCTATGGAAATTAACATGGGGAAAACATGTTTTGGGACCCCCCTTTCGGCCCCCGTTTAACGAATCCCCCCGAAACTTTCAGGAAAGAAGCGGAGCGGAGCTGGCCAAAATTCTGGAAAATTACACACAGATTCCTCAATCGGCGCCAAAAGTTTCCCAATAGAATGTTGAGCGCATATAGATATATAATTTGCTCAAATTCAATTTCTCAACAACTACTGGAGGGATTTTCACCAAACATACAAAAGGCACTGCTGCATAGCAGTCCCTACCATTTTGTCAAATCTGGTGTAATTCCGTTCAATCGTTCGAGCTGTAGCCTCGTCAGAATGTCCCTATGGAAATTAACATGGGGAAAACACGTTTTGGAACCCCCCTTTTTTCTTGGCACCCGCTTGACATATCCCCCAGAAACTTTCAGGTAAGGAGTGGAGCGCAGTGATGCAATTTAAGGAAAATAACAGGCAGATCCCTCATTCAGCGCCAAAGTTATTCCCAATAAAATGTTCAGAATTTCCTATGGTAACTAGGTCCTAACTATATATACCTACTGGCTATCGCCAGTAGATAATATATATAGGCACCGAAACGCGTCATGACGGAGTGGTGATGAGGATTGTACTTGAATAAAACTTACCACATCCACAGAAATCGGGTTTGCCTCGTCTTTCTTGCTGCTGCATACTGTGGCCACGGACGTTCTATGCCGAAAATATATATATATATATATATATATATATATATATATATATATATATATATATATATATTCGAGCTTCGCAGGTTGAAAAACCGGCAAAAATCAGCACTCACAGCAGATTAAACCAAATACGGTTTATTTGCGCAAAAATTCAAAAAAACAGACGCGTTTCAGCACTTGCCTTCGTCAGTGTCAGTTGGCGTCGGCAAGGCGGAAGTAAAATAAAGCATTAATCATAGAAAGTAAAAACGGACCATAAGCATAATTAAAGCGCCATCTTTGAGTGGTGAAATAACGCTCATTACGATACAAAAGAAACTCATTTCTAGCAATACATATAAAGCTGTACAAATTACTCGCTTTTTAATACAAATTGAATTTAAATTAAATCATCTACTTTTGACATTTAGCCCTGGATGGGCAATTAGTAGTTTAAAGTTGAAACCTAAATCCATAAGTCAGCATCAAATGCATTGCTCGACTAGTCAATGTATTTCGCTGGTAAACAGTTCAAAAAGTTCATAAACCCCATAAATCTGCAATGAATTGATTCAGTGATTATGGCCTGGATGGCCGGGTTAGTGAGACTGCAAATCAAATTAACCAAACTTTACAAGGGACTAATGAAGCAATTCCAATGTCTATTCATCAAAGGGGTCAGACTGTAAACCAATTAATTTCTTAAAGCATTTTGTGTAGGTGTAAATCTCTCAGACAGTGACACAGTTCAAGGTACGATAATCGTGTTATAAGTGTGATAGTAGCTCTTCCCCTGCGTTAAGTCCTCCTGGTGACTTCGTTTGGAGGTCGATAATATATCGTGACTCCAATCGTCTAAGTCTACGTTTCAGATCTCCACCCCTGATATCTTGGGGGATGCAGTCTAAGCTGAAGAAGCTAAGTAGAGTCCTATCGCTATTGTGGTGGCTAGCAAAATGTCGGGCCATCGGATAGCTTTCATCCTTATTGGCGATGGCCCGTTGGTGTTCTAAGATTCTGAGCTTAACTGCTTTCGTTGTGCTTCCCACGTACATCCGTTCGCAGGGGCATTTCAGGCAGTACACCACGAATGTGGTAGAACAAGTGATAAACTTGTTGATTTTAATCTTGGAATCTTTATGTGGCACCTGATAGCTCAATTTCCTCTGACTGTTACTGCAGGCCTTGCATTTCCCGCATGGGTATGAGCCATGCATGGCGTGCAGCTCTCCTTTAGACTTCTCCTTTGGTAGGTGACTCGTGACCAATCTGTCTTTTAATGATCTTATTCTCCTGAATGTATCATTGGGTGTTTTTGTAGATCCTTCCCAATTATGGTATCCGATTGGAGGATCCCCCAATTTTTTGACATGATGGCTCTGACTTTATTCGCTGCCACCGAATAGTTGGTAATAAGTCTAATAATGCCATTCCCTCCTTTGGAAGTGTCAATCTTTTTATCCTGCAGTAGGTTATGTCTCTCAACTTTTTTAGCTTTCTCTTCAGCTTGTTGGAGGACGCTTGTGGAAAGGGGCGACCATTCGGTCCCCCCGAACGTATGGTGGAGTACCACGATCCCCCCGGGAAGCCATCTTGGGCGGGAGGCGAGTCTCGGCTGGTATGCCCGAAGCGGTGTAGCCGGGGCGCGCCTTTTCCCGCCCTGGAGTGGGTTGTCCTAGACACGGACGCGACCGGCCACGCCCACGGAGGCTGGCGGGGGCGGGTTTACGCCCGCCCTGAAGACGGATAAAAGGAGCAACAAGCCAAGAAAGCTTCCTCTTGTTCCTGTGCTCTGAAGCTGCACCTCCCCGCTGCACGTGAGCTCGAGACGGAACGAAGAGCCAATTTTGAGCGTGGTAATCTTTCTTTTTGTCTTACAGATACTCCATCTGAGAATGCCCAAGAAAGTCGGAAAGCGGGTCGGTACCGATCAGATGCTCCGCATGCTCATGAAGGAGATAACCGATTTGAAGAAGCAGATGGCGGCTAAGGACGGGGAGGGAGGACCGAAACGGCCTTTGCCGGGAGTAGTCCCAGGAGGAAGAGGCAAGAGGTCCAGAAGGGGGGCACTTGGGGGGGAAGCCCCGGTTCCCGATATCCCGCTTGAAGAGCCAACCCCGGTGCCGAAAGAGGGGAATCCGATTCCCGTGGTGGTCACTCCCGTGACCGAGGAAGATATGCCTCCCGAGTTAGCGGCACAATTAGCAGCGTGGTTGGGAAAGGATAGCGAGGGCGCCACGGCTGACGACGCCCGGGTGTTAATGAGACAGCTCCGGGAAACTAGGGAGGCTGCGAAGGCACCATCGTCTGTTACCCCGCCGGTTCCGGGGGCGACAAATGCAACAGGCCCCGGTTCGGCGGCAAACGCAGCTTCTTGTTCAGGTAAGCGGCCATTGCCGATCGCGGGGGAGGGGGCTGTACCTTCACGAAGGGAGAAGGTGGCTCAGCATGTTCCACTGGAAATTAAGGAAAAGATTTGGGCGGATAAGTATGTTAACATATTTTCTTTGCTTACCGACCATTATGAGATGGAGCATGTTAAGAGCCAAAAGGAGCTCATGCATCCGAGTGTTTGGCGCGCCAAAATGGCCGCCTTTAAGGTTGACGAAAACATTGGTACTTGGGGCAGAGCGTGGGGCATTTTTACCTCCATCATGGGCGAGCGTAGGCCCGAGTTGCTGACCGAGTTGCCGATTTATCAGTCCCGAATCATGGAGTATTCCGTAGCATATGCGGGTAATCAGTGGTTCTGCTATGATAATATTTTTAGAAAAGCGAAGGAACACAATCCAATCCTGACTTGGGATTGTTACGACTCCGTTTCATGGCAAAAAATGGAGAGTACAGGAATGTTGAAAGTACCATTGGTAGGGAGTAGCGGGGGAGAATCCTCCCGCCAATACTCGGGGACGCCCTTTCGGACGGGTACAGGTAACGAGTACCACTCGAAGCCGAGTGGCAACACAGGTAAAAAGGGGGATTTGTTGGAATTTCAACAGAGGGAAATGTACGAGGCCCCAGGGGTCATGCAAATTCAGACATGAGTGTGGGGGGTGTGGGCAGCCATCCCATCCTGAGTCCATGTGCAGAGCCAAAACGGGTGATAACGGTGGTAAGGGAGGCGCCAAACAGGTCTGATATAGTCCGAGGGGCGCCTTTACCTACCCCGATTGATACCATGGCAATGATTCCTTGGCTCAACGAATACCCGGATCATGCTTCCGCTGGGGTGTTGCGGAACGGGTTTTCATATGGTTTCCGCATCCTAGTGGGGGATTTTCAGGGGGTAGCAAGCTGTAAGAATCAACTGTCGGTCTTCCAGCATACTGCAGTGGTACAGGTGAAGATTGGGAAAGAGGTGACTCGAGGTCGCGTCGCCGGCCCATTTGATTTGCCACCGGTTGCTAACTTTGTTTGTTCCCCTTTAGGGGTGGTCCCCAAGAAGGACCCAGGTGAGTTTCGGCTGATACATAACTTGTCGGCCCCACGTGGTCTTTCCGTGAATGATGCGATAGACCCGGAAGTGTGTTAGGTGCGGTACGCATCCTTCGATGAGGCCGTCGCCATGTTGAATCGCCTGGGGCCCGGGGCGCTGATGGCAAAATCAGACATCGAGTCAGCGTTCCGGTTGCTCCCGGTACACCCAGACGATCAGCGTCTCCTTGGTTTCATGTTTCAGGGTCGCTATTACATGGATAGATGTATGCCAATGGGGTGCTCTATATCTTGTGCCTATTTTGAAAAGTTCAGTTGTTTTTTGCAATGGGTCTTCATGAAGGAGACGGGTTTTCAACATGTTATGCATTATCTCGATGACTTCCTGTTTCTGGGGGCAGCCGGGGATCCAGAATGTGGACGGGCTTTGAATGAATTTTGTGTCCTAATGAATCATTTTGGTGTGCCATTGGCGCCAGGTAAGACTGTGGGTCCCTCGACTTGCCTCGAGTTTCTGGGGATCGAGCTTGACTCGGTGGAAGGTTGTTTTCGTTTACCAAGAGAAAAAGTGTTAAAATTCAGGGCATCCCTTGAGACATGTATTAGTGAGACTAAGGTAAAACTGCACCAATTGCAACAAATGGTGGGCCAGTTGAATTTTGCCCTGAGAGCAATGCCGATGGCCCGCCCCTTTTCCCGCTCGATAGCTCAAGCCATGGTCGGCCTGAAGGAGGGTCATCATCGCACGAGGCTCTCGGCAGAGGTTCGCCAGGACATGCGCATTTGGTTGGCATTTCTGGCGGATTTCAATGGTCGAATTGTCTGGAACAAACCGGCGGTGTCCTCCGAGGAGCTGGGGCTGTGGACAGATTCGGCAGGGAGTATTGGTTTTGGTGCCATATTCGGAACACAATGGTCGGCGCAAAAATGGCCGTCATGGTGGCACGAGTGCGGGCTGACAAGTAACATTGCTTTTCTTGAACTTTTCCCTATTCTGGTGGCCCTGAAAACTTGGCCCGAGGGGTTCAGAGATCACTCTGTGGTGTTCTGGTCTGATAACATGACCGTGGTTGAGTGTATCAATAGTCAGGCAGCACGATGCAAATGGATTCTGAGACTGCTCAAAGAAATTGTGTTATTGTGTATGCAATTGAATGTGCTATTTAAGGCAAGACATGTCCCGGGGGTGATGAACCAAGCGGCTGATGCGCTTTCTCGTTTCCGTATGCAGGCCTTCTGGGGTTTTCTGCCCACAGCGGACCCGGTGGCGGCACCCTTTCCCGAAGCTCTCTGGTCTCTCAGTGCCCTGAACTACAAAACCTTGTGGGAGAGAGTTTAGCGCCCAGGACAAGGAAGGCATATGAAGGGGCGTTCCGTTCCTATTGGGCCTTTTTGGGGACTGCTAGGGGGGAGCTTTGGGGCCAGGAAGAGTTGGTAGTAAAATTTCTGCTGTCTTTACATCAGGCAGGCAAATCAGTAGCTACGGCCCAGAGGCATCGGGCCGCCATTTCCTTTATGGCAAGGGCTCATGGGATCCAGGACCCGACAGCGTCTTTCGTTGTGCAGAAAGCGCTACGTGGGTGGCAACGCCTTGAGGGTCGCAGAGTAGATGAGAGGCACCCGATAGGTCTGGATAGGTTGGCCCTATTATTATCCGTACTCCCTGCAACGTGTTCATCCCAGTATGAAACAGTGTTATTCCGAGCCGCTTTTGCGCTAGCATTCCATGGGGCTATGCGGGTAAGCGAACTAGTGGCAAAGAACAAGCAGGATACGATGGGGGGACTGTGCCGAGAGCACATTCAGGTCAAAGGGGAGACGATGACTGTCTCGTTTGTCAGGTCCAAAACCGATCAGGGTGCGATTGGGGACTGCATAATCATACAGAGGATTCCCGGGTCTGCCATGTGCCCTGTGGTTTGCGTAGAGGAATATTTAGCGCAAAGGTGGCATCATGGGGGGGGACCTTGTTGAGACACGCTGACGCCACCCCACTGACGAGGTTTCAGTTTCAGCGGGTGCTTGCGATGTCGATTTCGGCCGCAGGCTTGAACCCCGGCGAGTTTGGGACCCATTCCTTTCGGATAGGGGCTGCTACAGAGGCTACAGCCAGGGGTCTGAGTGTAGAAGAAGTAAAACGTGTGGGGCGTTGGTCCTCGAACTGTTATAAAAGGTATGTGCGGTTGCACATGTTGTGAAGCTGTAATGATGTACTCACGCTTCTTGTTTTTGTTTGGTTTTCAGTTGCGCAAGCCTACGAGGCGGGGCGGACTGTGCAGTCGACCCGACACCTGGGGACCAGCGGTCAGACATCATTGGCTGTGAAAAAGGAGGTGTGGGTCGTGGGCCACTCATACGTGAGGCGTGCCGCGGATGTATTCAAAGCAGGTGACATGATTCACGTGGCTGGGGAATACGGGTATAGTGTGTCCTTCTACGGAAAGGGCGGGCTCTGTATTGACCAGTTTCAATCATTTTTTGAGGGTTTGTTAGGGCGGACAAGGTCACCGCCGTCTATAATCATAGTCCATCTTGGGGGCAACGATTTGGTGACCACTGGTAGACGACTTCTTCTTGAGGCGATGCTTTCCACAGTAAGTTGGTTGGCAAGAAGAGTTCCAGGGTGCACAATTGCATGGTCCCATATGATCCCACGAAAAGTGTGGCGGGGGGCTATTTCGGTTTCTGCTCTGAATCATTCAGTAAGGAAAATTAATAACAAAATGAGTAGATTGTTTCGTTCAAGTACACTGCATTCTGTTTCGCATGGTTGTATTAAAGGGGACAGTATGTATTTAGGGGATGGTGTCCATTTGTCCCGGGTGGGGAATGAGTTACTCATAGGAGACCTCATGGCTTGGTTAAAGAGTTTATAACATGACCTTTAGGCAGGAGTGTTGTGGGGGGTCCGGATAGCCGGTCAACTATCCGGCCTGTGGCGGTAAGGTCATGATCGGTGAGCAGTAATTGGAAGATCCCTATGGGGGGGCGTCACCCATTACGGATGGGAGCGCTCGGGGGAGGTGGCCATTGGCCCCTCAACGGGGAGGCGGTCCCGTCTAAGGATAGGCCGCCGGAAGTAAAGGAAAGGTGGTCAAGGCCCCTTCCTGGATAGGAGGGGCTACGGGCCCTCCTGGGGAATTTCCCGGGGCCAGGACATCTGCGACGGCAGATGTGGTAAGTTGTGTGGGGTTCGGGAGGGGGTTTACGCTACCTTCTAGACACCTCACACGAGTCCTCGGCCGACCGTTAAATGGCGTCGAGTTAATTGGGGCCCCCGTCAAGTCAAGGGAAATTGGTATGTGCACATGAGGTACGCCTCTGTGCGTTGGTCCTCTCACAAGTGAGGGTGGTATTTCTGGTTTAGGGATCTGACACCGGTTACGACCTTGCCGTTGGCCCTTAACGTTAGGATGTACAATTTCAAGTCAAAATGTTTTGTAGGATGTTAGTTCGGCTAGGAGAACCTTTGTATTAGAGATCTGTTAAGGTTAGCGAAACATCGTAATGTGGAAATGAAATTGTACATAATATGAAACAGTTATTTTAATGTTTTAATTTTGTTTCATATTTTAATAAATACGGCCGGGAGGGTCACTCCCTCCCGCCTTCCAAAAGTTCAGAACCGTTTCCGGTTTCCCATCCTTGGGGGTTGTGTTGAGAGGGGGTGGCGGGTATCTCAGCCATATGGAAAGGGGCGACCATTCGGTCCCCCCGAACGTATGGTGGAGTACCACGATCCCCCCGGGAAGCCATCTTGGGCGGGAGGCGAGTCTCGGCTGGTATGCCCGAAGCGGTGTAGCCGGGGCGCGCCTTTTCCCGCCCTGGAGTGGGTTGTCCTAGACACGGACGCGACCGGCCACGCCCACGGAGGCTGGCGGGGGCGGGTTTACGCCCGCCCTGAAGACGGATAAAAGGGGCTACAAGCCAAGAAAGCTTCCTCTTGTTCCTGTGCTCTGAAGCTGCACCTCCCCGCTGCACGTGAGCTCGAGACGGAACGAAGAGCCAATTTTGACCCACCCACCAGCCCCTGAGAACAGCTAGTTGTTTTTAGTAAAGTTTTGATGTGGTAACTCTATTTCTTGCAGGTTGTGATGATTGTCGTGATATTTTTGAATATGCAATAAAGATGGTCACTTTCGGTATGTTTTTCAAATAAAGTATTTGCACTAGTGTTGATCAGTAATCATGCTTTTAATAAGTTATAATTGTCTTGTAATTTAGTAATTTAGGTAGATTTGTCGTATTTATTGTCGGGCGGTAAGGTCATGATCGGTGAGCAGTAATTGGAAGATCCCTATGGGGGGCGTCACCCATTACGGATGGGAGCGCTCGGGGGAGGTGGCCATTGGCCCCTCAACGGGGAGGCGGTCCCGTCTAAGGATAGGCCGCCGGAAGTAAAGGAAAGGTGGTCAAGGCCCCTTCCTGGATAGGAGGGGCTACGGGCCCTCCTGGGGAATTTCCTGGGGCCAGGACATCTGCGACGGCAGATGTGGTAAGTTGTGTGGGGTTCGGGAGGGGGTTTACGCTACCTTCTAGACACCTCACACGAGTCCTCGGCCGACCGTTAAATGGCGTCGAGTTAATTGGGGCCCCCGTCAAGTCAAGGGAAATTGGTATGTGCACATGAGGTACGCCTCTGTGCGGTTGGTCCTCTCACAAGTGAGGGTGGTATTTCTGGTTTAGGGATCTGACACCGGTTACGACCTTGCCGTTGGCCCTTAACGTTAGGATGTACAATTTCAAGTCAAAATGTTTTGTAGGATGTTAGTTCGGCTAGGAGAACCTTTGTATTAGAGATCTGTTAAGGTTAGCCAAACATCGTAATGTGGAAATGAAATTGTACATAATATGAAACTGTTATTTTAATGTTTTAATTTTGTTTCATATTTTAATAAATACGGCCGGGAGGGTCACTCCCTCCCGCCTTCCAAAAGTTCAGAACCGTTTCCGGTTTCCCATCCTTGGGGGTTGTGTTGAGAGGGGGTGGCGGGTATCTCAGCCATATAGAATAGCCGCGGGATCTGAAGCGTTTCACGCTTTTTTGTGCGGCCTCTGTAAAATCTCTTTCCAGGGAGCTGTTGCGCTTTATCCTCAACAGTTCCCCGTAGGGGATGCTCTTAACTAAGGAGGTCAGATGGCTGCTGCGTCCGTGAAGGACAGAATTACCTGCCGTCTCTTTTCTGTAGAGGGCGGTTTGGATCCTGCCTGAGTCAACGAATACCCTTAAATCTAAGAAGTTAACTTCTTTCTTGCTCATAGTATATGTGAATTGCAGGTTAAGATCGTTTTGATTTAGAATCTTGTGCTGAGAGTTCGGACCACCTCCAAATAAGGAAGAGGTCATCGATATACCTTCTCCAGCATATCACCTTGTTCACCCAAGGGTTTTTGTCATCTGCCCAGGCCACCTGCTTCTCCCACCAGCCTACGAAAAGGTTCGCATAGCTGGGGGTGAAGCAGGTGCCCATCGCAGTCCCCCTTACTTGCCTGTATCGCTGATTCTGGAAAATAAAAATGTTATTATTTAAACAGAAGTGGAGGGGCGTGGCTTGGATGCCGAGGAGGTAGGCAGCGTGAGCTCGGAGCTCCGCGCCCGATCCCGGAAAATATCCTGAAAATCTGATCGGACCTCGACGTAATTAATATCATCCGACAAGGGAAGGCACCACGGAGGGTCCGGTGCCCACGGAGGACGACGCCGGGCCACCCCAAGCCAGTTTTTCGGCTTTGATAGTCGAACTCAAGCACGAAGTCCTCGACCTAAAATGGCGGCGGTGGCATGAGACACAGAGACGACGGAGTCGCCGGCCCGGAGCCACACTAAGAGCTGCTACCTCTACAGTGCGGAGGTGTTAGTGGCTGCATAGCACCCATCCCTGGATGTTGGAGTGGACCCTGGGCGCACCTCGGGCGATGGTTGGGTGCCGCCCCATTGTGGTGGCAACAATAGCGTGGCTGTGACCCAGTGACGAAAGCCCCGGGCCTCTGAGCACGGCTGGCGCCATCCGGGCTGACGGCCTATTGCAGACTCTGATCCCTAGAGACGGCCTTGGATCCGGGGACCTGAGTGGCGCCCTGGACACGAAAGGAGCAGGCTTCTCCGCTGTGGCCGCGGGGAATCTTCCTGAGGGCAAAGCCCGGCGAACTACGGTGGCAGAGCGAGGACGGACCCACCCGGGCCGGCACAGATGGGGAAGACGAAAGGGAAGGGAGATGGTGCGACTGATACGGAGGCTGCGGAGGGAGCGGATCGAGACCAGTCGGCGTTACAGCGGATGCAGGACCGTATCCTGGAGGCCATCGCCGCCACCAAGGACGCTCTGCACCAAGATATAGCTCAGGTGGCGACGGGCCTGGGCCTCCTGAAGGCCGACCATGATAAACTTAAGGACAGAGTGAAATCCGTGGAGATCACAATTAAGGAATTAGCCCCGGGCCACGCAGCGGTGAAGGCGCAGATGACGGAGGTGATGGACCGCTTGAAGGTGCTGGAACGGAGGGCCGAAGATGCGGAAAACCGGAACAGGTGCAACAACATACGCCTTGTGGGCCTGCCGGAAAAAATTGAAGGCGATGATATGGTGGGCTACCTTGATAACTGGTTACGGACGGAGGTGGTACCGGAGGGGCTGTCCCCCTTCTTCTCCCTGGAACGGGCGCATAGAGTTCCCACCTCGCCCAGTGGTGTTCAAATTGCTCCATTACCGAGACAGAGACTGGCTTTTGCAAAGGGCGAGAGAGACGGGACCCTTTCAAGTGGACAACAGCAGGGTCACTATGTTCCCGGACTATACATATGAGACGCAGCGGCTTAGGGCGAACTTTCTGTCCCTTAAGCGGGAGCTCCGCGATGAAGGCATCAAATACTCTCTGTTGTTCCCCGCCAAGCTGAGAGTGGTGGTGGATGAAAAATCGCTCTTCTTCACATCCTCTGCGGACGCTTGGACCTGGTGGGACACATATAAAGCGGGAACGGATGGTGCCAAGGCCAGGGAGGAGGAGGCTAAGGTGGCCCAACCGGTCAGGAAATCCCAACGGATCAGGAAGAACCGCAGGAGGACCGGCAGACCTTCGGTGTCGCAGACGGAGGCGGAGAGGCAGGCGGCCCTACAGGCGGTGGTGGACTTATCCAGGACCACCAGAAGTCAATCCGGGAAAGGCACGGACACAGAGGACCCGGGCACGGGCTCGGAGACGGGACAATCAGAATTTGGTGGAGCCCGGGGCCCTATTGTGACGCCACAGACTTCGGAAGAGATACTTGAGGCGTGCTGAACTGAACTAGTGGCGTGAACTCGCTGGTTGGACACCGGGGCGCTGGGCCCATGGCAGTGGAATGCTGTTAATTGAGGTTTTGGGGCGTATTGATGTGGGGATTGTGGGGGGGAGTGCGCGGGATTGATTTGCTTTGAGGATCTATCGCACCGAGCCGCGCCTTACTGGCCCCTAAGGTCACCGCAGTGGAGACTGCGGCCATTGCTGCCTTTCTTTGAGAGGTGGTTGGGAGTGTTGGTTTGGATGGGGGTACTTCCAGTTGCGGGGGGGCCTGTCCTGGGGGGGTGGGCGTTGCGAGCGGTTGGGGTTGCTCGGGGGGTAGTTGTTGTTGGAGGGGTTTGGCTTCCTGTTTGGAGAGGGTGGGTGGGTTGGCCCGTGGTCGCGGGACACGTGAGGACATCGTTCTTTGTTGTATGATCCGGTTGTGTGGGAGGGGATGGCTAGTAATGGGGCATTGAAATGTGTGTCCTGGAATGTGAGGGGCATGCAATCCATGACGCGAAGGCATAAAGTTCAGGCGTACCTCAAGCGTAGAGGGGTTCATGTAGCGTTTCTACAAGAGACACATCTCAATAAGCAAGAAGGGGCTGCTCTGCAGAGACGCTGGATGGGGCAGCTGTTTTACACAACATTCTCAGCCTTTGCAAGGGGGACATTGATCTGGGTACGAGCGGGGGTCCCCTTCCAGGTGACAAAAACATTGGTGGACCCGGAAGTCAGGTATGTGGCGGTGGAACGGAGGCTGAGAGGCAGGGTGATATCTTTCTGCAATGTATACGCCCCTAATGTAGATTTGCCCGCATTCTTGTCTACGATCTCGGGCAAACTGGCGGGTTATTTGGCAGGACCTGTTCTCTTGGGGGGGGACTTCAACTCGGTCGCGGATGTGTTATTGGATAGATCCCATCCCCCACTGCGCGCGTCCCCAGTGCATAGAGTCGCCAAGCGTAGGTTGGAATGGCAGGAGAGCTGGGCCCTTACAGATGCATGGAGAGCGTTGCACCCCACTACTAGAGACTACTCCTTTCACTCACACCTGCATGATTTGCATGTAAGGCTAGACGCGTTTCTTTGTTCGTCATGCGTGCTCCCTGCGGTGGGTGGGGCGGAATACTTGGCCAGGACGATATCGGACCACAACCCCCTGTTGATCTCTCTGAACTGGATGGTAACGACTAACTGCGTGCCAACATGGCGCTTGCAACCTGACATCCTGGATGATCTGTTGTTCAGGGAGGCTCTGGGAGACCGCATTGAGAGTTACTTTGAGGAGAACAGTGGTTCGGCCTCCACGAGGGCGGTAGAATGGGATGCGTTTAAGGTGGTGGTGAGGGGGCATTGTATTGGACACACGGCTGGGGCTCGCAAGACTTTGATAGACGATTTGGGTAAGGCGGAAACACGGCTGAGGGAACTGGAGAAGAGTCGCCCGAACCACCCAGAATTGCAGGAGGGGCTTAGTGGGGCGCGGGAGGGGCTGGCTGTAGAGATGGAACGGCTGCGCAGCTTTGACCATAAGGCATACTTGACGAGGGCGCATGCGGAGGGCGACAAGGCGGGGTCTATGCTGGCATGGCTCGCTAACCCAGTCAGGAGGGGCATGCCGATCATGCTGATTCAGGGGATAGGGGAGGAGCCCTGCCATACTCAACTCGGGATCCTGAATAAGTTTCGTACTTATTACGAGGGGCTCTATGAGAGTGGTGAAACAGGAGGGGCAGATGAGCTAGGAGAGTTCTTAGACGGCTTGCAACTGCCAAAGGTGGAGGACTCAGAGGCAGAAGAGTTGGGTCGGCCCATCACTCTCGGAGAGATAGGGTGTGCAGTAAAGCAAATGGCCAGAAACAAGACCCCGGGACTTGACGGGCTCCCGATCGAATTCTACAGCAAATATATAGAGCGCCTTGCCCCTCGGCTGCGCGAGGTATACAATGAAGCGCAAACGAAGGGCCGGCTCCCGAGCTCTATGAGTGAGGCCCTCATGATCCCGCTCTTAAAACCGGGCAGAGAGGGTGCGGCTTTGTCCTCGTACCGTCCGTTGTCCATGTTAACGACGGACTACAAGATTCTTAGTAAAATCCTTGCTAACAGACTGCTGGTACATATGACGAGCCTTGTTCATAAGGACCAGTGTGGTTTTATTCCGACACGCAACACTACCCATAATATTCGTAGACTGACGAGACTGATGGGGGCGGACTGGCCGATTGCCGATTCCCCATTTGTCCTTTCCATAGACATCGAGAAGGCCTTTGACAGCCTCGAGTGGGGATACCTGTATGAGGTGATGCGACGCTTCGGACCGGGGGACGGATACATAAACTGGACCAAGGTCCTGTACACTGACGCGGTAGCAAGAGTTCGAGTGGGCACTCTGATCTCGAAGCAATACCCGGTCAGGCGTGGCACCAGGCAGGGATGTTCCCTATCTCCACTCTTGTTCGCCTTGGCGATGGAACCCTTCGCTGCGGAGGCCAGGCTAGGCCGCCACTATGCTGGATTATCATTTAGGGGCACGCCGCATTTGATTTCTTTGTACGCAGATGACCTGCTGATGTTTCTGGCCAATGCGGGCCCTGAGCTCGAAGGAGCGCGGCGGCTACTAGGGCGGTTCGGCCGGTTGTCGGGCCTGAGGGTTAACTGGCCTAAATCCTGCCTGTTCCCCCTGAGATCAGGAGAACCGTGCCCACTTACCGTGCAAGAACTTAGATGGGAGCCGCGATGTCTGCATTATCTGGGGGTCTATGTTTATCATACCCCAGCTGATTTGTTGGAAGGTAACATCACCCGTTGTATTAACGCCCTACGGGGGTCCATGGACTTTTGGTCGACTCTGCCGTTATCCCTGGCTGGTAGGATTTCCCTGCTCAAAATGGTGGCCCTACCCAGGCTTTTGTATTATTTTAGGACACTCCCGGTGTGGATCCCGAGCTCTATCTTTAAACGCCTGAGGTCCTTGGTCATAGCGTTCTTATGGGGCACGGGAAGGAGGCGCATAGCGCTCGACACCCTGCTGCGCCCCAAGGACGAAGGAGGAATGGCGGTGCCGGATTTTGAAGGGTACTACCTGGCTGCCCAGTTGCAGATTTTTACCCAGGAGGTGGCGAGAGTGTATAGAGGCCCTGAGGACGCCAGAGGAGAAAGCACCCCGCGGCATGTTTTGGCATACATCGCGCTACACCAGAAGCTCCGGGTAGGAGACCTGACGGTCGAGGAGCAGACGTTCCGGCTTTGCTGGGACCGGGCCCGTAAACGGGCGGGAGTCCGCCTTATGTATGCCCCTGAAATCCCGTTAGGGATGGTCACGGCCCTCCCACATGGAGGGGACTGGTCTCGCTTGCTAGGCTGGGAGGAGGCGGGGATACAAATGTTGGGTGATCTTTATGAGGATGGGGTGTTGCTGCCGTTCCAAGATTTGCAGGAGCGTTTCGACTTGCCGAGGGGCGACTATTTGTTACATGCAGCGGTCACAGGCGCTATGCAGGCCCACTGGGGGGAAGGGTTGCAGGAGCCGGGCACCTCTATGGCCTGTCAATACGCGATGATGGCAGCGGGGACCTTTAAGGCGGTCACTTGCTTATACTCTAGAATGCAGCGGGAGGCCTTGCAGCCATTGGCGGCCCTGAAGACCAAGTGGGAGCTGGACCTTCAAGTGGAGATACCTGACACGACCTGGGGCCAGTTGCTAAGGCGAGCACGAAAGAGCTCGAGAAACGCCAGGTTTCAATTAATCCACTTTTATGTGATTCACAGGGCATACCTTACACCTGGGAAGATACAACAGTATTTTGGGGTAGACAACGCTGCTTGCCCCAGATGTAATACTGTAGGGGCAGACCTGGGTCACATGCTGTGGGACTGTCCTTCTCTAGGAGAATACTGGCAGGAAGTTGGGCGAGCCCTTAACAGCGCGACAGACAGGGATGTCCAGTACACTAAGGCGGTTAGTATCCTCCATTGGTTCCCACACACGCCTAGGAATAAGAACACTAGCAAATTTATAGACTTGGGACTTATTCTGGCCAAGCGAGAGATTACGAGGAACTGGAAGTCGAGAGTGGGGCCCACATATAAAAGATGGTATGGGGAATGCCTGAGGTGGGCTGCATGTGAAAGTACCCTGAGGTACCAGATGGCCTGGAGGATGAACGATGAGAAGGCTCTGGAGAGGGCTACTGCATGGGAAGTGATGGTGCAGGCGCTCCGGGATATGGACGCTGAGGAGCTGGAGGGCGGGAGTGAGTTGGATGGAGCAGGCCCTGTCACTACGCAGGAGAGCACACTTTAGCGAAATTCGATTCCTCCTACAACACACACCAGACACTTTTACACTGCTGTTCGACGCAGAGCGACCACGGGGGGGAAAGGGCAGGAAGCTGGAATTGGCGGGCTATTGGGGAACCAAAATTGGGGGAGGGGGAGGGGTAAAAACCACAAAAGCAACCCAGCAATATTTGCCGACTGATACTGTCAGACACTGTAAGATGATACGGGAAGCATTCATGGACACGGCCGCCCGCACCGGAAGGAGGGTGGACCTCCCAGAGAAGAACGAACTAGATCATAATACTCTTGTACATGGTGTATTTACATTGCTGATTATTCTGTCTGTACAATTATATTGGTGATGCAATAAAAATGATGTTAAAAAAAAATTATTTAAACAGAAGAATATGAAGTCCAAAATCATTCTGCTGTGTTCCAGGTATCGGGCGGGTCGTAGATTCAGAAAAGTCTTTACTGCTGCAATTCCATCATGGTGTCTAATACTCATGTAGAGGCTCGAGATGTCCATAGTGATCATCACTAGATCGTCCTCCCACTCCACATCTTGTATTTGTCTTAGAAAGTCTTTAGAGTCCTTCGTATAGGAGCTCAACTGCGATACCCATGGGGCCAAGAATGAATCGATAAATGTTGACATTTTTTTCGGTTAGTCCTCCAATGGATGACACGATTGGTCTCCCTGGTGGTTGAGTGGCATGTTTGTGGATCTTTGGGAGGTGATAAAAACTAGGTAGTCTCGGCTGTTTATTCTGCAAGAATAAGTATTCCTCCCTTCCTAGTATACCTTTCCCATACCAGTGTTCAACAAGGGAGTGGTAGTTCCGAATACTCTCCTGGTATTCGCGTTCCGTTGTAGGCATATAGTTGTTACGGTCCAGTAGTTGGCATAGGGCTTCCTTACAGTAGTTTTCACGACTCTGGATAACAACATTCCCGCCTTTATCTGAAGGCTTTATCACTATTGAGTCGTCTTGTTTCAAACTAGTAATGGCTTTCCTTTGTTTGAATGAGAGGTTCCATTTGATCTTGCCCTTTTGTGATTCCTCAAGTTTGGACAACTTCTGTAAGTCTTGCTTAACAGCTTCTGAAAAAACATCCACTGCATCCATTGGTGTCTGGGGGAGGAAGCGAGAAGTTGGCTTGAAAGTGCTAGGTTCCCCAATCTGAGTTATGCCTATATATGTACCCCTATCAATTGTGTCGACTGGCGGTGTAGCTTGGCTCCTGCCTTCTTCCAGTAGGTCTTCAAGTACAGCCAAACTTTCAAGATCCCCTATATTCATCTCAGTGGGATCTGCGTGGGCTATACTAGTCCTCAAATATATATTTTCACTGAAAAAACCATAGGTTATAGACTATATATAGTTAGGAATTAGCCTTTAAAAAACCTTGGAAATTCACTGAAAAAACCGTAGGTTTTAGGTCTTATATAGTTAGGAATTAACATATAAAAAACCATTGAAATTCCTCCTATATAGTTAGCTGGACATTTTATTGATATAAAACCAATGAAATTCCACATATAGTTAGTTGCACTAACTATATATTTCGCGCATCCGCAATCCAATGCTGATGATGTCACATATTACATCATTCATGACATGGTCAGAGGCAGGTGTTTATTAATGCAAGCCCTATAGACTATACAGCCACCTTTTCTTACCTTGGTATTTTATTCCATGAAGCAGGGAACTGGATTGGACAGATGCGATAAAAGCAAGGAAAGCTCTGTTCTGCAAATCTATCACTGCCCTTAAAGACTCTGCAAAAAAGATGGGGAAAAACCCACTGTAGAACTTTTGAAAATTTACAATGCCACTTGTGTTTCTATTGCGGTTTATGGTGCAGGACTTTAGGGGTATGATAATGTCAAATCTATACAAGTTGCTGAAAACAAATTCTTGGGACACATCTTAGCTGTACCTGAGAGTGCCTCAAGCTACATTTGTCATATGGAACTGGACCAGTGTTATATTGAAGACACAATTAGAATTCAACCAATACTGCTGTGGCATAGGGCTTCGACTAGTGATGGATGTGTACTGAACCGTGCTATCCTAATGGATGGATTAAGTTTGGATTATGTTGGCAGGATAAGGTGGTTTACATACATTAGGGACTTTATTGGAGATATTGGCTGTATGAGCTACTATGACAATCCCTTGTCTATGTGTAACATCACGAGAAAGGCACTAAAAACAAAATGTATGAAACACCTGGAAGAACTTAGAATGACAGTGGAACATAAGAAGAAAACTGTCTTAGCCCACCTACCTGTATCAATTCAAGGGAAAATCCAACCATACTTAACCCTTTCTTTGACTGAGTTCTCGCAGTTTATTTTGACCCGATTCAGGTTAGGTATCCTTTTTAGGGCCCTAAGCTTCCCCGCAATGAATTGTTGGTCCTGTAATTTGACTAAATGTCCATGTGATGACCTATCGGAACAGTCTGACATCCATATCATATTTTTCTGTAAATATTATACTTTTCCCAGGAAAAGATTGATTATACCAATTTTAAGGGAAATGGGTGTGAGACGCTGTAGGGTTGCCTTCCTGGAACTCCAGAAATTAGATGTTATCTTTAATGTTGCCTGCATCTCAGAATTTTTTAGCACTGTTTTTAGATTACGTAAATCAATTTGTACCTAAATTTAATTCATGTTTTACTTGATTTTTTTTTTCTTCTTGTTTGTACTATGTACTGATACTGATACTGTATTATTATGAACTGTTTTTTATGTACTTTTATGGTTATTATTCTTTTAACCGAATAAAGTCAAATTGAATTGAATTGAATTGAAACAGCAGTGTCAGAGTTTAGTGGAAGTGTAGGGATACAGACTGGGCAATTGAAGGTTTAAAAGACAAGTTTGCAGGTGCATAGAAGAGTTCATGCATAGTCTATAGGGGTGTGAAGCAGTCCATACCCTAAGGCCTTCTTTGCTGCATGAGTACTTAGGTACTGACTGAATTATTACAGTTCTGCAAAGAGAATGTCAAGCTGAATGTACAACTGCTTCACAATTTGCAAAGTGTATAGATAAGCACATTCTGCTGTATGGCTCACTACAATACTGAAACAGCAGTGGCAGAGTGTTTGGAGGAAGTGTAATGATACACACTGGGCAATTAAAGGTTTAAAAGACAAGTTTAAGATGCATAGAAGAGTTCATGCATAGTAAATAGGGGTTTGAAGCATCCATGCCCTAAGGTCTACTTTGCTGCATGAGTACTTGGGTACTGACTGGATGATTACAGTCCTGCAAGAAGAGTGTGTGGCTGAATTTATAACTGCTTCACTTTTAGCACAGTGCATAGATAAGCACATACTCCTGATTGGCTAACTACCATACTGAAATAACAGTAGCAGTGTGTTAGTAGAAAGAATAAGGATACAGACTGAGCAATTAAAGGTTTAAAAGGCAAGTTTTCAGGTGTATAGAAGAGTGCGTGCATAGTAAATATGGTTTTGAAGTAGTCCATGCCCTAAGGCTTACTTTGCAGAATGAGTATTTCTGTACTGACTAAATGGTTACAGTTCTGCAAGCAGAGTACCTGACTGAATTAATAAGTGCTTCAGTTTTACCAGAGTGTACAGATAAGCAAATGCTACTGAATGTCTCACTACAATATTGAAACAGCAGTGACAGAGTGTTTGTAGGAAGTGAAAGGATACAAACTCGACAATTGAAGGTTTAAAAGACAAATTTATAGGTGCATAGAAGAGTACATGAATACTGTATAGGGATTTGAAGAAGTCAATATCCTAAGGCCTACTTTACTGCATGAATACTTGGGTACTGACTGAATAATTACGCTTCTGCAAGGAGAGTGTCTACCTGAATAAATAACTGCTTCACTTTTAGCACATACTTCTGAAATGCTAATTCCTAACTATAACATGTCTGAAACCTATGGTTTTTTCAGTGAATTTCAAAGGTTTTTTAAATGCTAATTCCTAAGTATAACATGTCTGAAACCTATGTTTTTTTCAGTGAATTTTAAAGGTTTTGTAAATGACAATTTTTAAATATATTTATTCTTATATATTTTTTTTACACTGATTTACAATTTTTTTTAAACTATTTATTTTTAGATATATATTTTTAAATGATATTACATTGTGTGGCCCCCCTTTTTTTTTTTTGGGCCCTGGACCCCATCCCTTAGAGCCTGACCCGCAAATCTAAATGTATTCATTTATTTTTATAGGAATGGGATTCCTATGGAAAGAAATACAAGTTACTTGTAAGTATGCTTGGAACTACTTTTCAGGGTCAGTGCTTGGCTGAAAGATGCAGCACTGGCTTCTCTCCTGATAACAATTGAATAAATCGGAATTTGAAGTTCGAAAACTGCACACTTAGAAGAAACCAGTCAATGTCAGCCTATGAAAGGAAATTCACTTAGCAGATAAATAGTGTTGTTATTACTTTTTCTTACTCAGGGGTGGATCCTGGATCCAGCATTGCTGCATCTCCTCTAAACATTTTAAAGAATGCAAATTACCAAAGACGCTCGGAAGCCCATGTCTCTTTTTTTTTTAATATCGCTAGAATGCGCGGATCATAGACCCACCCCGCTATTTTACCAAAAGAAATAAAAAAATTGGGGCCCTGGGTGTTCTTGTGGAACCACCTGAGCACACCTAATCGGTCAGGGTGTGTCTACCCCCCCTTTTCACGTTTTAAACTCACATTTCACACACTTCTTCACGCTCCCTTCTTCGAAGGCATAAAATGGTTGTCAACAGATCCTGGTTTGGAATGTTGACAAGCACTTGACAGCCAATTTTATTTTTATTTTATTTTTATTTTATTTTATATGCTTATAAAGCGCCAGACTAGACCCCCGAAGGGGTATCTCCGCGCTATAACTGCAGATGGAAGTGAGAGTAAAAATGTGTCCAGGAATAAAATGACATTAATAGCTGGGAAACAGGTAGGTCTTCAAGTTTTTTCTGAACATCATGTGGTTAGTGGTTGACCTCAGTTCAAACGGCAGTGAGTTCCATAGGGTAGGTCCGGTGTGGGCCAGTGCACGGCCACCTTGTCTAGTTTTCTTAATTCTGGGTATTTTGAGTAATTGCTGGTTACTGGAACGCAAAGAGCGTCCTGGGATGTAGGGCTGAAAGATGTCTATGAAATACTTAGGGCCCATCCCCATTAGGCTCTTGTGTATAATACACAGAATCTTGAACTGAACTCGCTTTTTCACAGGAAGCCAGTGAAGCTGAGACAGTAGGGGGCAGGATGGTGTCCTGGGTGGAGCATTCATGACAATCCTTGCGGCAGTGTTTTGAATGACCTGCAATTTCTTAAGTTGCTCCTCATTGGCTCCGTGGAGAAATCCATTGCAGTAGTCAACCCTACTGATAACAAGAGCCTGCACCAGAGTTTTTCTGTGGTGATCCGGGAGATAGGGGAAAACACGTCTTAGCATCCCTATAGCCCGGAAACAGGTGCCGGCTACTTGATTGACGTGGTCCTTGAAAGTAAGTTGTTGGTCAAATAATACTCCCAAGTTCTTGACCTTACTTTTGGGAGTGGGAACAGGACCCAGTTCCTGAGGCTACCAGTCTGATGACCAGTGTGTCATCGCTTGACCGAACAACATAACTTCGGTTTTCCCGACATTACACTGCAGACAGTTTGATGACATCCAGTCTGCAATGGCTCTCATGCCATCTGCAAATGATCTTTTTATTGCAGGTGTAAGAGTTTTAAAGGGAAAAAGGAGTTGGGTATCGTCAGCGTACGATACAGGGGTGAACCCGAAAGATCTTGCTAGGTTGGCAAGGGGGGCCACATATATGTTGAAAAGTGTGGGGCTCAAACAGGAGCCCTGTGGCACCCCCTTATTGAGCTCCCTGTGGGTGGATTTATGGGAGCCCAGCCTAACCTCTTGGGAGCACCCGGACAGGAAACTCTCCAACCATGCCAAAGCCTCTCCCTCTATTCCCACCTCCTTTAGGCGATGGAGAAGCACCTTGTGAGACACCGTATCAAAAGCGGTGGAAAGGTCCAACAGCACCAGAATCATAGAGCAACCATCATCCAGTGCCATTTTGATGTTATTGGTCACTGTTTGAAGTGCTGATCCTGTGCTGTGGTTCGGCCTGAACCCAGATTGAGAATGGTCCAGGCCTTCCGTCGCTTCAAGATGTTGAGAAAGATAGGTGTTCACGTGCTTCTCCGTGATCTTGCCCAAGTAAGGTAGGAGAGAGATGGGACGTAGGTTGGATAGGTCTGTCCAGGGAGATGATGCCTTCTTTCTTATCGGGTTCACCACTGCCTTTTTCCAATCAGCCGGGACCTGGCCTGTTCTGAGGGAGATGTTTACCATTTCAAGTATATGGGGACCTAATAAAGGGATCAAAGGACCAACCATTTTAGCTGGTACAAGGTCATTGGGGGATCCTGTTTTTATATGGTTACAGAGAGTAAGAAGCTCTGTGTGAGTGATGGAGGGGAAGGACGTCAAAGAAGGTATGTTGTCTAAGGTGGGGATAATGGCGGGGCAGATTTTCGTTTTATCTTTGCTGGAATTGTTAGCGGCTACTATTTTTTCATAGATAATGTTGATTTTTACCTCGAAAAACAGCGAGACTTTGTCGCACAGATCCTGAGAGAAGTCATCTGAGCTTCACAAGCCGTAGGTTTTATAAAGTTTTGCAGAATATTAAAGAGTTCTTTAGGGCTGTTGCCTGCTTCTGCTATTTGTTGTGTCAATTGTAGTTTCCTTGCTAACTTTATATTTTTGTAGTATTCTGATTGAGCCTTTAGAAAGATCAGTCGGTTGTTTTCCGTTTTAGTTTTTCTCCAGGCTTTTCTCAGTACGTCTACATTTTTGTTTCTCTGCTCTCAATTCTTTTGTATACCATTTTTCTTGTTTTGACACTGGATGTTGTTTATGTCTTTGTAGGGGAGCAATAGTGTCGATGACTTTTTTGATAGATTCATTCAGCTTGGCTAAAGCAGTGTCTGCTGTATCAGATTCCAGAAAGTTTGGATCTGTCCATGCCTCTTGAGCCGTATTGGCATTAACTTTGTGCCATTGACGTCTCCAGGAGGGGGGAGAAGGGGCATTCTTTATGGGTCTCGCAGGGGTTGGTAGTGTGAATTCCAACAAGGAGTGGTCAGTCCACGATATGCTTGTAGCCAGGGAACAGTTTATTTTGGTAGAATTAGAGAAAATGAGGTCAAGCATGTGTCCTCCTATATGAGTAGGTCCATGATTTTTTAATTCCAAGCCCAGATTCGATAGATCTGTGATTAGAGCCGTGGATTCGGTCAGCATTGGCTGGTCTACGTGTATATTAAAATCACCTAGAAGCAAAAAATCTTTTTATATGTGGGGCTAAAATTTCTTGAAGGGTGAGTGCAAAATTAGGATCTGCTCCCAGGGGTCGATAAACCAAGGCCCCTTTCCAGGTGAAGTGATTAGTTATGTGAATTTTAAAAAGCAGAGTTTCTAGTTGTGCGTTTGAGTGTTGTTCAATAATAGTACATTGTATATGGTCCCTATATATAATTGCTAATCCGCCTCCGGTTTTAATGTCTCTGTCTAGGTGTTTAATCTTATACCCAGAGGGAATCCCCATTGCAATGGCTGTGATAGTGTGGGGTTTTAGCCAGGTTTCCACAAGGAAACATATGTCCGGTTGGATAGAGTGTATTAAGTCCCAGACCTGATGTTGGTGTTTAGGTAAGGAACGTACATTTAGGAGAAAGCTTTTCAAACCCTTGACAGAGGTATGAGGGTCTGGGGGGGACGCGTTGTTGTTAGATAGGCGTCGACATTGAGGGCAGGAATAGGCAACCTCAATGCGATGCCAAGGTATGACTGTACTACAACATGTAGAAGGTCTAAGACTGCCTAAAGTAAGGGATGAGTAATAGAGGGATTGGGAATCCTTACCGGTGAAGGTATGTGGAGAGGGGCCAAGGTCCATCGCCCCTCGCCCCGTCATGTCGCGGACGGGCGCAGACGGGCTTTTCTTCGGCGCTTCTTAGGCGCGCTCGAAGGCGCCCTCTGCGCGCAACCGCTGCGCGCTTATGGGAAGGGCGTGGCTAAATAGCCCGGAGTGAGGCAGCCACTAGAGCGCTGACCTCAGCTCCGGGAAACCGGAAGTGCTGTCTGCCTGGCTCTTGCCTGTCCGCCCTACGCACAACGGCACTGTTGCCGGGTCGGACCGAGGCGGGCAGGCGGTAAGATCGAGCCCAGGAGATTTAGAGGGAGAGAAACTATTTGTTCATGGATCACACGAGTCTGTCCATGTTAAAAATACAATGGTACAATTTAAAAATGGAACTGACTATAAAACCGTTCCGTCGTTTAGCGCTCGTTTTAGCGCTTCTCGCAGCCCCCTAAATTTACCAGAATTAGCATTCAGTGCGTGATCGGAAGTCTGCGCTTAGGGTGCGATGACAATAAGCAAAGTATCCGTATTCAATTTCTTTTACGGGAAGGGGACCGTTTGGCCCCCCTCCCGTGGAGAATTCCATTCACCGAGGTCCACACCCCCCGGGGCATGGCTAATTATATATTAATATTTTATGGAGAAGTGCTGCATAGCCCCCCTACTGAAGCCACTTCAAGGCCCCGGGGACCCCATTCCCCGGGGACGGCCTTTTTTTGATTTATTATGACCGTCACCGTTAGGGACCGTGCGAGGGTCTTCAATTCCCCACTGTCCGCCGGCACTCTGCCTCCTGCGGGAGCCGATGTTCTATCGACATCCAAACTCCATCTGTGTATGTACCACCTAGGAGTTGCCTTCACTTTGCGCATGCACGTTTGTGGTAGCGCATGCGTGTTAATATTACGTATGCTCACAATATTTCCCAGCGTTTGGCTATATGCCCCTAACAGATTTCATTTTATTTGCGCATGCTCAATTACAACATGCCTAATCACAGCTCTCACACCCAGTGACATCATGCTCAACCAATCATCCTTCTGCAAAGCATTTATAACCTGCCAACCTTCTCGAAATGTTCCTATTCCGCAGTCATAGCCATAGATAGTGTTTGTATCCACTTCTTCATAGGTGAGCACTTTTTTAAAGAATAATTACATTAATTAATTTGAATGATCTTTAAATAAACATTTAAATACACATTTTTGTTTTATTTGACAATGTTGTTTTTAAGCACGCTTTCTTACTTTTTTATATCGTTAAGTTGACTTCGTAACTTTTGTTTCTGTGCAAATCACTTAATCCTGCCTCCTTCAATTTTGTAAGTAGTGCGCCACGTGCTCTTCCTTCCCATGCACAGCACATGTAATCGATTGACCAATGGCATATTTTAGCACACTCTTCATGTTTTTTAATAACCTTAAACTTGATTTGCTATCCTTAGTTCTGTGAAAATCACTTAACCCTGCCACGTTCCTTTAATTTGCCTAGCGCCACATGGCCGTTACCACAGCAGTGTGCTACGTGCTGTTCAACTTAATGTGATGTAGTTTTTCTTGTGTAAGCAGCGCGTCACCTGCCCCATGCATTGCAAAAGTAATGTTTTCGGCAATGCTGTATTTTAGCACAATTTCCAGCTCTTATACCTCCAATATCTAATTTTGTAGGCGATGTTTCTAGGCAAATCATTTAATCCTGCCGCCTTCAATTTTGTAAGTAGTGCATCGTGAGTGAGTGCATCATTGTCAGACTAGGTCTGACAATGTTTTCCTTTTATTTTTTAGCTGATATACACAAATTGGCTGCAACATTACATGGGTGGGTCGCAATGGCGAGTGCACAGTAGCAGCCCGTGGAGGGAGTTCCGTGGGGTGGGGAGGGGCAGGGTGGGGGGCAGTAAACACCAGAATATGGATGAATGGAGGTAAGTAAACATATAAAGTAACAATTAAATAACTAAAACAAGTGTTGTTGCAAGCAGCGCGTGCAACGGAATTAGTTTTATTTATTTAATTGTTTATTTACCTCCATTCATCCATATACTAGTGTTTACTTCCCCCCACACTGCCCCACCCTCGCTCCGCCTCACTGCCACATGGATCTCCCTCCATGGGCCGCTACTGCGATTACAGCAAATCTGCAAATATTGTGCTTGGTTAGCGATATATTGTATAGCAAAGCAGTTCCTAAAATATGCTTATATGCCTCCCATGGGGTCAGGACAATACCAATCTGACCCCTTATACCAAATTCTGCTATTTAATTTCAGTCCTGGGGACTCTTTTGATGAGTTAAAATAGGGGCCTCAGCTGTCTGCTCAGTTTGCGGCGAGCCATCACAACATTTCCATTGACACGGGCATTCATGATAAATCGAGAAATTGTTGTGAATGAGCCACAAGCCTGATATTGTTGCATGGATTCTGCTCTTAGAACAGAACTATGCTTAGAACCATAGAACATTAGTATGTTGGGACTTAGGGCCATATGTATGGAGGTAGCAATTAGCGATTCTGTAATAGCAATTTTTAAGAAATCGCTATTTCAGAATCGCTAATTTCTATGTATCAAGAAAATCGCAATTTTTTTGCGATTTCTTGATATTCCTTATTTGCGAATTCGCAAATTGCCACTTTGCAATTAAGGAATACTTTCCCATTAATTTCTATGGGCCAGGAGGCCCATAGGAATGAATGGGAAATTTGCGATTCGCAATTTGCTAATCGCAAATTGAGAATATTTTCAAGGGTACAGGGGTGTCCAAAGGACACCCTGTTGCACCCCTGTAATATGCATGGGTGCACATGTGGCACACATACATGCCCCAAGGGCATGTATGTGCGTCACATGACACTTTGAAAAATGCAAAAATATGCATTTTTCAAGGAATTCACAACTTACCACCAACTAGAAGTTGGTGGTAATTTGCGATTCCTTAAGGCCAATTTGCGTTTTTTTTTGGCTTCCTACATTGCATTTAAGGATTCCTAAATTTGCGATTCTTTAAATGCAATCGCAAAATAAGGAATCGCAAATTTTGCGATTCCTTATTTTTCAAGCAGATTTCCTTGATACATACCATCAGTCCAAATTGCATTCGCAAACGCCAAAATTCTATGAATTTCTGCGTTTGCGAAGTCAAATTGGCTTGATACATATGGCCCTTAGTCACCATACCACCTCAGTACCTAGAGGTCTGAGTCTATCTATCTATAGTAAAAACAACAAGTGATGGACCGAATGTGGATCAATGTCACACATTCCCCCAGTCAAAAGATCTGGGCCCAAATCCATCGTTTTTTTGCACTCCACACCACCCTGGGTTAGACAATGGCGATATGCAAATCAGCTCTGACCCTGTTGCCCCATGGGAACAGTCCAGTCCGAACTACAAAAGCCATGTCCTTCCCAGAACGGAATCAAGCATCCGAGGACCGGACCGGTTTCGAGGTAACACCTCTCATCAGCCCGGCTAGCTTGACTCCAAGTGGTGTGGAGTGCCTGGGACCCACGTCTGGGCATCCCCAGCGCACTTAGGGCGGAAATTGCAAAAACAACAAGTGATGGACCGAATGTGGATCAATGTCACACATTCCCCCAGTCAAAAGATCTGGGCCCAAATCCATCGTTTTTTTGCACTCCACACCACCCTGGGTTAGACAATGGCGATATGCAAATCAGCTCTGACCCTGTTGCCCCATGGGAACAGTCCAGTCCGAACTACAAAAGCCATGTCCTTCCCAGAACGGAATCAAGCATCCGAGGACCGGACCGGTTTCGAGGTAACACCTCTCATCAGCCCGGCTAGCTTGACTCCAAGTGGTGTGGAGTGCCTGGGACCCACGTCTGGGCATCCCCAGCGCACTTAGGGCGGAAATTGCAAAAACAACAAGTGATGGACCGAATGTGGATCAATGTCACACATTCCCCCAGTCAAAAGATCTGGGCCCAAATCCATCGTTTTTTTGCACTCCACACCACCCTGGGTTAGACAATGGCGATATGCAAATCAGCTCTGACCCTGTTGCCCCATGGGAACAGTCCAGTCCGAACTACAAAAGCCATGTCCTTCCCAGAACGGAATCAAGCATCCGAGGACCGGACCGGTTTCGAGGTAACACCTCTCATCAGCCCGGCTAGCTTGACTCCAAGTGGTGTGGAGTGCCTGGGACCCACGTCTGGGCATCCCCAGCGCACTTAGGGCGGAAATTGCAAAAACAACAAGTGATGGACCGAATGTGGATCAATGTCACACATTCCCCCAGTCAAAAGATCTGGGCCCAAATCCATCGTTTTTTTGCACTCCACACCACCCTGGGTTAGACAATGGCGATATGCAAATCAGCTCTGACCCTGTTGCCCCATGGGAACAGTCCAGTCCGAACTACAAAAGCCATGTCCTTCCCAGAACGGAATCAAGCATCCGAGGACCGGACCGGTTTCGAGGTAACACCTCTCATCAGCCCGGCTAGCTTGACTCCAAGTGGTGTGGAGTGCCTGGGACCCACGTCTGGGCATCCCCAGCGCACTTAGGGCGGAAATTGCAAAAACAACAAGTGATGGACCGAATGTGGATCAATGTCACACATTCCCCCAGTCAAAAGATCTGGGCCCAAATCCATCGTTTTTTTGCACTCCACACCACCCTGGGTTAGACAATGGCGATATGCTAGCCGGGCCGGGCTAGCCGGACTGGACTGTTCCCATGGGGCAACAGGGTCAGAGCTGATTTGCATATCGCCATTGTCTAACCCAGGGTGGTGTGGAGTGCAAAAAAACGATGGATTTGGGCCCAGATCTTTTGACTGGGGGAGTGTGTGACATTGATCCACATTCAGTCCATCACTTGTTGTTTTTGCAATTGCCGCCCTAAGTGCGCTGGGGATGCCCAGACGTGGGTCCCAGGCACTCCACACCACTTGGAGTCAAGCTAGCCGGGCTGATGAGAGGTGTTACCTCGAAACCGGTCCGGTCCTCGGATGCTTGATTCCGTTCTGGGAAGGACATGGCTTTTGTAGTTCGGACTGGACTGTTCCCATGGGGCAACAGGGTCAGAGCTGATTTGCATATCGCCATTGTCTAACCCAGGGTGGTGTGGAGTGCAAAAAAACGATGGATTTGGGCCCAGATCTTTTGACTGGGGGAGTGTGTGACATTGATCCACATTCAGTCCATCACTTGTTGTTTTTGCAATTGCCGCCCTAAGTGCGCTGGGGATGCCCAGACGTGGGTCCCAGGCACTCCACACCACTTGGAGTCAAGCTAGCCGGGCTGATGAGAGGTGTTACCTCGAAACCGGTCCGGTCCTCGGATGCTTGATTCCGTTCTGGGAAGGACATGGCTTTTGTAGTTCGGACTGGACTGTTCCCATGGGGCAACAGGGTCAGAGCTGATTTGCATATCGCCATTGTCTAACCCAGGGTGGTGTGGAGTGCAAAAAAACGATGGATTTGGGCCCAGATCTTTTGACTGGGGGAGTGTGTGACATTGATCCACATTCAGTCCATCACTTGTTGTTTTTGCAATTGCCGCCCTAAGTGCGCTGGGGATGCCCAGACGTGGGTCCCAGGCACTCCACACCACTTGGAGTCAAGCTAGCCGGGCTGATGAGAGGTGTTACCTCGAAACCGGTCCGGTCCTCGGATGCTTGATTCCGTTCTGGGAAGGACATGGCTTTTGTAGTTCGGACTGGACTGTTCCCATGGGGCAACAGGGTCAGAGCTGATTTGCATATCGCCATTGTCTAACCCAGGGTGGTGTGGAGTGCAAAAAAACGATGGATTTGGGCCCAGATCTTTTGACTGGGGGAGTGTGTGACATTGATCCACATTCAGTCCATCACTTGTTGTTTTTGCAATTGCCGCCCTAAGTGCGCTGGGGATGCCCAGACGTGGGTCCCAGGCACTCCACACCACTTGGAGTCAAGCTAGCCGGGCTGATGAGAGGTGTTACCTCGAAACCGGTCCGGTCCTCGGATGCTTGATTCCGTTCTGGGAAGGACATGGCTTTTGTAGTTCGGACTGGACTGTTCCCATGGGGCAACAGGGTCAGAGCTGATTTGCATATCGCCATTGTCTAACCCAGGGTGGTGTGGAGTGCAAAAAAACGATGGATTTGGGCCCAGATCTTTTGACTGGGGGAGTGTGTGACATTGATCCACATTCAGTCCATCACTTGTTGTTTTTGCTATCTATCTATAGTGCCTCGCTTGCCCTCCTTACCTTACAAGAAAAACAAGTGAATGGAACCCCTGAACACACCACTCTGGACCCTCTAAGGGATCGCAGTACAGGACACACCCTTTCGCTCTATCAAACAAACAAATACAGCCACAATAATATAAATGGGGACACAATGGAGGTTTAGAATATTTATTTAAACTATTGTGCTCTGAAATGCAGTATATGTGCCACAATTAGGAAACAGTTGCATACTAAAAATACTGTTAGCATGGTTAATAATCCATATATAGTAAAGGCCCTGTCATTTTATGGGACAGAGTAACCTAAACCCCACTCCCTTGCTTATGAAGCTAAATGATTATGTATCAAAGATCTCTGGGATTACAGGCAGACCCTACACCTTAGCCTACACAGATGAATGCTGTACTACTCAGCATACACAGTGCTCTTCTCTCAGAAAACTTGTTCCATGTGTCTGTTTTTGCTTGTGTGCTCAACTATATGATAGGACATGTATGTACATAAACAACAGCTGAAGTCTTGTGATATGTCTAGGTGCTAGTGCCTGGCCAGAAAGAATAACAAGGGACATTGTTGTTTGACCTTGTCTATTGTGTTCAGACTAAATCCCAGGAAAAGAACAGAATGCAAAAACATATGCAGGTTCTGTGTGAAAATACATTGTGGCACAAAAGCAGAACATGTTTATGTAAAAATGTGTGCAAAGAAAAATGAGGTCTACAACCTGTAAAGATGGGCTAACCTAGGGAAAACTATATAGGCCATGCAGGAAACACACAATAACCTTCCTTTGGTCAGGATACTAGCACCTACAAAAATAGTAGATATGATAAATGGAATTCAAAAGTAAGCAAACTCAATGTTTCATTCCAGAAATATTAGTAGCTATAAACAAAAAAGGAGATCAAAATTTAAATTTGAAAAAAATGTGCCTAATCAATGGAATTTCAAGGAATCCATGATGTTACTTGCCATTTCATAGGCCAAAGTCTCCATGGAGCAATCCGACTCTGCATATATTACGATTGGTCAACAGCGCCAAATAACAAACATGCTCTCTGGTCCCAATCGATGCTGAAACAGCTACCGAGCAACCTGCATCCATGTTAGGAACCTGTGAAATGTGATCCTTGTGTCAATGCCCATGGTTCCCCGTAGGCCAAAGACTCAATGCTTGCATTATGTAAAATTTGCAAGCCCAAAGGACAGTTCTGAAAATGGGTCAGCTGGCCAAGGCAGCTCTGTCTGCAAAGCGAGGCATATATCCCGTGCCTTTTGAAAGGGACATTAGATGCAGTGGAACACTAGTTGTATGCAGGTAAACCAAGCAGGCCAAAATGTCAAAGACCAATGAAGATCCGGTTCTTGCAGTAGAAGCATTCCAAAGGTTTGATTCAGGCAGTCACAGTAGTGTTGGAGTGATGCCAGTTCCAGATCACCTGCAAAAGTAGCATCCACTGCGTAGAATAAGGAACAAGATGAGAATGTCACAAATGAGAGACAACAGCAACAGGAATTCTCCAAATACACTAGAGAAAATGGAGGGGCTAATAGTCAGAATTACTCCAAAGATGATCTGAAACGAACTAATAACTTCAAAATAGTGTGGAAGGCAGGAAGTACTGCAGGCATTAATGATTTGATTTATTCATTCTCCGAAATGCAGGGGAAGGCTAATGTTTAACAATGCCTGCATTTCACTCAAAGTTCTGGCCACCTGCAATTCAAAGGTCTCGCAATCCGATGTAAAAGTTACTTTTTGCTGAAACAAAAATTCTTTGAGTCTGCTTAATTTGTTGAAATCTGCCTTCTGAATGGAAAACCATAATGAGGTATGTACTATCCCATGTTGAATGGGAAACAAGACATTGTAGCAACAAGTGACTAACTGGGGAACAGAGAAGATATACGGGATCCAGCCAGCATTCTGCAAAAGTCTTGATCTCTAAGAATGAGATAACTACCGTTAGAGAGTCCCGTAATGAAAGGTAGAATTGTGGGAACCGGGATTCCTTTTAAATAACATGCCAAATTTGGTACTGAGGTGTTACATTTGCAGTGGATATTTACGTGTTTACAAACAAATGATTGTCCGACAGTAGCGTGCATTCTTAATCAGTGAAAAAAACAGCTATGTTGCCACGTTCACAATGATAAGTAAAGGGGAGTGATGATATTTAATGTATGTAACTGCTACCTAGAGGTTCCTATCTACCTACAGGAAAATGTATCAAGCAAGATGTGAATTGAAATGTCAAAATAGGTAGTGAATTAGTGTATTAACCACACCACAGAAGGCATTTCAGCTATAATGAATGGGAGCTGTTCTAATTTCTCCAAATGCAACATTGGATAGGCAATATCTTTAATGGCCATCAACTGGTGTTTACATGTTAAATTAAAAGGCGAAAACAAACTAGTTCAAATGAAGTAATGCCATGGAATGTGCCCATTTTAAAGTGTTTGAAGGGTCCAGCTAAACCGCATAATGGATCTAAGATGACTCTGCCCATCATACAATGTTGACATGACACTATGCATAATATCAATAACAGATGACACAATATTGATCAATTTATAAATATAAGGTGACAATGTATTAACACAAATACCAACAACAGCTAGCCATTTGTACAAATAATCCTGGTCTGATCTCAAATGGGCAGCAACTTCCATTTGGGATAATTTCCAAATGTCATTATAAGTAGTGTATATAAATGTTTTAGAATGTGGGAATTTTCGACCCAAAAGAAAATTTGATAAATTCATGTCCTCAGACAGGAGCAAAAGATGTTTATTTACCGATGACAGTGTGGAAAGTTCCATCCATTGTTGACTTAACTTTCCCACCGAATAGGTGGAAATAGTACCAGAATGTGTTGACTGAGAGATTCGGGTATCAGGTCTACTTGCTTTAAACCAAGAAGTGGAATTGAGAAAACAAGCATGACAACCATTCATGTTTACTGGCCATAATAATGACACCCCAAGACTTGAAAACAATGAATTAAATGTACTGTGCTGCATCATGATATTTAATTATACTTCTGTGTCAATTTTAAGATTCTGCCAATTATCAAAATGAGACAAAGAGGAAATGGTCAGGGCATTCATTTTTTTAATTTTTGCCAATCCTAAACATGTAGTCTGATGGATTGTTTCATTCAGAAAAATAATTTCTGTGGGACTTATGCAGGCTCAAAATAATATTTCTGTGCCTTGAACCTGACAGGTCTTTGTACCCCATATCAATTTCAAATCAATACTATTCTTCCAATAATCTGAACCTTTAAGAGCCAGTTGATTAGTGAACAAATTAGTATGTATGTTTTGTTTGAGTAAGCATATATTTCTTTGGTAGTGTTGGAGTTAATTTAAAATAATATGATGTGGGGTCTGAAGCATCATATCCCGTGAAAAAGATATATTTATCTTTTTGCTTTTTGGAACTTTCTGGAGGGGGATTTAGAAGATGTTCCCATTGGGTATAGTAAAAATGGGGACACTGTATACCATTTCTATGTAGGAAATGTTGAACCTAATTATGATAGCAAAACCTATCAGCATAGTTGGTAGAATTAAGGAATACATCTTCTGATTCAAAAACAGTATAATATTCTGATTCTGAAAGCATAGCATTGATATTGTCAACATCCCAATCATCTGAAAGTAACCCCAGTACAATTACTTCATCCATAGAAACTTTGAATATGTATGGTATCCGCAGGGTCTCAGTTTGACTGAATATGTCAAAAGGAACTTTATCTCAAACAATTCCGCAGGTCACTGGAATGGGTAAAATATTAATGAAGGACAAGTCTCTTTTCATTTTATGTGATGAAGAATGGAAGGCCAACATCCCGTTGACCAGTTCTGTAGCAGAACGTTCCAGGAGGTAATGGCCTTTGTTCAGTAGGAAAAATACAGTCACAAATCCAATCCACAAGAAAAGGAAAACCAAGGAGAGTTTGATCTAGACATATGTCCAAGGAGGGACTAGATAATAGCATTTTAACCATGAGATACAAACACAAATCTGTGTTGGAGGTGTGTACAAAACGGAAGAACTGTCAGAAGAAAAATTATCTTGATCTATATAGTACCCAGAGGTATTTAGCTGATAAATAGGAGGTTGGGCCTCTGCAGCATGACTTGAAAAGGCCAACTCAGATGGACATACCAACGGTGGATCAATACAAATGATATCAGTTCTAAAATATGTGATATTAGTAGCAGGTATTGTATTAGGGAAATTGTCAGCAGAGGGCACAGCCTCCCCCTCCTTAAACCGCGGATTAACAGCAACAGAGGTGCTCACAGGCTGCAAAGGAAAGTCTTGCAGGAAAGAACTGCCATTCCATGGCATACTTTAAGGTCTCCACCACATGACGTAACTGGACATGTTTAATGGAGATAAAATAATTGTCTTTGTATCCAGGGAGAGGTGGAAAAATCACAGATCGGTTAACTTGAAGGCCAAGGACTGGAAGAGGAGGACTGCAAAATGAGCTGAATTCCTTTTTGCTGGACACCTTTTCTTGAACCAGATCCCCAATTTTTGAAGTCAGCTGGACACTGGAAGAGCAACTGCAGAATGATGAGGTGCAGGTGTATGTTTGCATGCATGAGTTAGAATCACAGAACTCTTGTAGGTCCTGTACAATGGCAGAGAGGTTATGTATGTCAAAGGTGGTGGCCGCCGCCACAACTTCTACTACTTTAAGGTCTGGGTCATAAATCTTGATGCCAAAAAGTGCTTTGTACAGGGTCTGCCCACCCAGCGATCTTTTAGGAAGATGATTTACTTCCCATTGAATCCCATATAGATGGTTCAACCAACCATACCATATCTGTAATAAGGTACTTGGGAATACCATCTACAACAACCTTAGTGTTAATTGTACTGACACATCTGGTGAAAACCCATTTAGAAGTATAGTCAACTAAAATAATTACAAATCTTTCAGCAGGAGGCAACAAATCAAAAGAGCCCATGAGATCTAGACCCAACTTAATCCAAGGTTTACTGGGAATAGCGACTGGTGACAGAGGATCTGAATTGACATCTTTGGATTTATCATTTGAAGAGCATTGTAAGCAGTCTTTAACCACTTGCTCTACCTGATGATCCACATGAGGCCACCAATATCTCTCACGCAACCTTGACTTAGTGAGACTCCTTCCCAGGTGTCCTTCATGTGCTAAATTAATTAACTTAGGTCTCAAATTAGATGGTGGTATTAATCTTTCACCACATACTAAATCATCATGCAAAAGAGATAATTCCTGTCTAACAGACCAAAAAGGAACAAGTTCAGGATCCACACTCTTGCTGTGTGAAGGCCAGCCTTTAATCTCAAACTCTTTAACTGAGGGAAAAAAATCATGAATTCTAGCGTCAGCCCATTCTTCTTGGCTGATTGCAGGCTCTTTGACCCAATTGACACATGGTGACTCAAAATCAGCAAAATCATCATTCACATCTAGAGGTAGTCTTGACAAACAATCAGCTATTTTGTTTGATGATCCAGGAAGATACTGTACTTGAAAATTAAATTCTTCCAAACCTTAACTCCAACGTTTTAACCTTGGAGTTAACCTTTCACTCGCCATGCAAGAAAATATGTGAATAAGAGGCCAATGGTCAGATCTCACAATAAAAGGAATACCCCAAAGATAAAATTTAAAATGTTTAACAGCCCACACAATAGCAAGTGCTTCTCTCTCCATACAAGAATATTGTTGTTCATTTCTCTTTATTGCTCTAGAGGCAAAAGCAATAACTGTTTCAGTTCCAGAATCTACCTGGGTGAGAACTGCACTGAGGCCTGACAAGCTGGCGTCTGTGGTGAGGAAAGTCTTTTTTTTAGAGTCGTAGTGACCAAGACTGGGAAGTTGACTAATGGTGTTCTTGCAATCATTATTCCATTGGAAATGGACTCCTTTCTTCAATAAATTCCTGATAGGTTCAACCACAGATGCAAGCCCTTTGGTGAATTTAGCATAAAATTCGGCCAGGCCCAGTAAAGACCTAACTTGATCTTTATCACAAGGTGTAAGCGCATCAAGTATGCTCTTAGCAAGTTCAAGATTTGGTTGTATGCCTTCACCAGAAATCACATGACCAAGATATGTAACAGAAAACAGATGACACACCAATTTTGCATTTTAGTTTGCTAACAGTCAGACCTTTGCCATAAAGTCTTTGCAATACTTTTCTCAGTGTGACATCATGATCACAATCATTGGTACCATAAACAAGAATATCATCCTGAAAAAATAGGATGTTTGACACATGGCACAGCATTCTTTTTGAGAATGATACGATGCTCAAAGTCTTTCAATAATCCAAACTTATCCGAAAAAACATGAGGAAATTCCTCAAAGCATTTGTTGGAAAAGGAATTGAAATCAAATAACATTACCTAGTCTGAGGGCTTAAGAGCATTGGGTTTGAGAATTATACCAAAATCCCTTTGGTGCCTCCATCCCAAAAGATTGTCACCTCGATGTGCCACATATATGTTTCCAATAATTTCTCTGCCCTTGAAATTTATCCTCATAACAGTATAACCTACCACATCTATGCGTGCTCCTCCATAACTAATTGGATTGATGTCGTGAGAGAGTAATTGAACATCAGGAAAAGTTTTACTCCACACTTCAGTACCTACCATGGTGAAAGGAGATCCTGAATCTGCTGAAACAACAAAAAACTTTTCACCAATTTGAATGTCGCACTCTGGCATAAAAATAGGTTCAGCATCTATAACCCCATCACTTCTCACACTAGACACAGTCAGTCAGTCAGTCAGTCAAGAATATCTTTATTCGATTTAGTTAAAAATCATACAAAGAGATAAAAACATTGCATACAATATTAAAACTATTTACAATATCATACAAATCAGAGCATACCTGGGATTTATAAAAAGACAAATTAAATTCATTTGATATTAGGCAGAATTTAAGTACATTGATTAAACACGATATTAAAATATTATTATTATTATTATTATATTATTAAAAAAGCCAGTTGTTCTGATTTATTTTTTTAGTTCTAACTACTGCCACCAGAAAAATTGCCATACAAAATGTAATGCGTATGCTGTTCAAAGATTGTAGGCAGAGCAGGGCTGGCCTCACTTGTGTGAAACCAGCCTCCTTTAAAACAGGTAACAGGTCTTTTTTCCTGGGCCCTAAATAAAACCCACAAAACATAACAAAGTGCATGGTATCTTGTACAGAAAAGTGATCACAACGACAGGGGGGGGGCTAAATCAGGTTTTTCCCACGTTTTAAAATTGCCTAAATAAAAATGTAACAAATTAAACCTAAACTTAGTTAGGAGGAACCTGTGGAATGTGATCGTGACCAAGCCAAGGTAAGGGGTAATGTCAATGAGTTTACAAGCAGATAATGCCTCCTCACTGCCGGTTTCACAAGTTCCTTTTCCTCACGGGATGCTCTTGCCCTACCCATAAATTGCTTCTTAACCAAATCAATGTCTTGCTTTTTGATGTCCTGGGGGGATGTAAAAAGTTCAGGTCGTCCCAGGTCTGAGAACGCCTTCATCAAATAGGCCAGCCATGGCACCCTTTTAACACCTTGGCTGCTTAGGGTTTTCCCCTCCTGTGCTGGAAGCTCCAATAGTCCATGATTCATGACGAGCTCAGCTCGTCATAAGCACAGCTTCACTGTGCCTCATGACGGGCTGAGCTCGTCATGAGCATCGAAGGGGTTAAAGTGGTCTAAAGACATGACATCAGCCATGATCTTATGGTTAAGGGGCAGCTCCTCATTGAGCCAGGTCTTCAGCCAAAAGATCAAGGGTGCCATGTTCAGCCCATCAGTGACGAAGTCCAAGCCCACCTCCATATGTATTGAGAAAGTTGGTGTGGACTATGGGACGGACAGGAGGGTCCGGATGAATCTATTTTCCGCCCTCTGAATTGGTTCCAAGTTTACGTAGCCCCAAAGGGGTGAGCCATATGGAGCCAAGGCGACTGATTTGCTTTTATAAATTTTCAGGAGAGCTTCCATCGGCCTAGCACCCAACCTACTCGCAAATCCCATGATAGCTGCTGAAGATCTAGTCACCGCCAGCGTTTTCGCCCTGACCTGGGGTCCCCAGGTTCCCATCTGATCAAAAATAACCCCCAGGTAGGGAAACGTAGAGACTCTGGTGACGATCTCTCCCTTACATTTGAAGATTTTAGATTTCCCTTTGCTGCCTTGGCGCCCCACAACCATGGTATGGGACTTGTTTGTATTTATTTTTAAGTCCATATGGTTCATAAATGTACCAAATGCGTCCAGGAGATGTTGCAGGCAGAGACCAGTGCGGGCTATCAGCACTGCGTCGTCCGCGTACAGGAGCGCAGGGATCTTAACTGCTCCTGCACGCGGGACATCACCAACAACATCCTCCAGGTAGGCACCCAAGCCATTGATGACACAGTCATTCTGGGGTTACTAAGCTCTTCTTCCATATTATCAATACAATGCACCTTGTTGCCAGATTTGCAGACCCTGGCATAATGACCTTTCATACCACATTTGAGGCAAGTGGCAGATTTAGCATAGCAGTTGGGAAAACTGGAAGAATGATTAGTACTCCCACATCTATAACATTTCACTTTTCCACGTTCAAAGTGAAATTTCGTTTTTGAATTAGGAGTTATTTTGCTTACAGCATCGCCTACAGTCTGTTGGACAACAGTGGAGGAAACCTCATGAATGTTGCTAGGCGTTAACGTACTGTCAGAGATAGGTTTGTGCTCGTTCATCTCTTTCACCCAACCAGAAGTGTTCTCAACCCCTTCACCTATAGAAATAGCTTCTTTCAAGGAAGGATTTTTTGACAGAAGCTTTTCTTGGACCCTAGAACTATTAGTACATCGTACAAGTTGGTCAGGAATCAAAGACTCAGTTAATTTTCCAAAATCACAAGTTCTAGCTAGAGTCTTTAGGGAGGCTATGTAGTTTCCAACCCTTTCAGTAGGTTCTTGAACCCTCATGAAAAATGTGTGTCTTTCCAATACTACATTTATACATGGACCAAAATAATTCTCAAGCATATTCATGGACATTTCAAAAACATCAGCAGGCTGTCCAGAACCCTCACCTACATGTAACTCATCAATGCTATCATAAATATTGCGACCTTCAACACCTAAGTTGTGGAGAACGATTGCCTGCTTCCTAAAAGCAGAAAATCTTTCACCACCTATGGCCACTAAATATGAATCAAAAAGATTCTTCCAACGTTTCCATGGAAGCAGGGATTCACCCTTCTCACATAAGAAAGCGGGGGGTTGACTCATGGAAGTAGATGACGTGGTACAAAAATGATAGTGGATAAAAACAAGGTAAAAAGAAGAAAAATAAATAGATGATTAAGTCAAATTAAAGTACAATTGTCAAGGTTCTTCAGAAAATACCCTATTAGTCTATTTAACAACAACACAAAAAAAATTAGTTCTGATGTTAAGATGTGTACATTACATCTTTATCTGTATTAGTAATGACCTAGAAGAAGTCTCAAAGAATAGCGAAGTCTAAAATCAATATCCAAGTTAAAACATTCAGAATCCTTGCGTGTTGAAAACTGTGATAATTAAAATCACTTGCCGAGTAGATTTCCTTCCGTTGTATAGTGTTGCTACGGAAATCCTGGAAATGCTGATATACACGTTGTTTCCGTAGTTCACGGAGAAAGATTGCAGCTTCAGTGGTGTTGCTAAGAAAACATAAATACAAAATGGCCGCACATCAATGTGAAGAGGCGTCAAACGTCACGCGTTGTTTGCGTAGCGTCAGAGGCATCCAGAAGGTCAAGGCTCTTCAGCGAGTAATATGGAGTACGTCAGCGGTTCTGTACACGGGAGAAAAACATGTGCTGCAGCTCGCTCAAGCTCCGACAATTTGAAGGTAAACACCAACGTTTGGCAATCGCCGTTACACCGTTGCACAATCAATCGATGTAAAGTCACAAGCAAACAATTTCCAAGTTATTTCGATAATGCCTCTCCCCTTATGAAAGAACTGTAAGGGTGCAAATCATCCGAAATTCGATATTTAAGTTGTTAAAGTCTTTTCCCAAGAAAAAAAATAAAAACAGTATGGGAAAGTCAAGTCTATGATAAGTTTTACTCACAGTTGAGATTTTTAGGTCCAGTCAGTCATCAAATTATCCAGAGATAACACCATGCGAGGATACTGGTTTGGCAGGAACATTTTAATTCAGTCCTTAAATTAATAGTCCAGTTTAATTTCAGTCCTGAAATTCGTGGGTTCACGGGTGAATTGGTGGTGAAACTGCTTGTCCCCCACAAGCTTCCTGTCGTCGCCAGTGTTAAAATATGACAAACACTGTATGTCTGTTAAGTCGAGTTTAATACCTGTACACCACCAACTTGATGCTGCCATGGAGACAAGAACTGGAAGAGCAGAACATTAAAACATTCTATGTTGCAGCTGGATGAATACAACATATTTAAATGCTGTAACTGAAATTAGTGGACCACAATGATCTAAGTAAATGCAGCCAAAAGTTTGATTGGTAATAAACAGATGTGTCTGTGTGGACGAGACACAGTAAAACTTTTGATCTTTTGACACATGTCATAAGTTAAAACTTATTTTATTTTTTGATGGTATAAACCTTGCCCCAATATCGTTGCTGTAAGAGTGAAATGATGGAAGCCACTTAGCCATGAGAAGAAGAGTCATGTCTGAGGTCTGCGTTGGAATCATGCAATCACCAATGCCAGGAAAAGTTACAAAATTTATATTTTGGTCATTGAAATGATAGGAATGCATTTCTAAAAGTATTAAGCGTATGGCTCCTCCACTGGAGTGTCCCAGCACTAAGTTACTTACATGTAGCACAAAAGGGATAATTTAGGCCAAAGAACCAGATTTTTAACTTCTTCCTGAAAAGGACTTTTGATGTGATTATCCAAATTTCCATGGGAAGGTTTTTCCATGCAGGGGGAGCTACGATGCCAAAAGAACTGCCTCCTGCTCTAACTCGTTAAAATCTCCGCACAGTGGCCTGCTTGACTTCCGCCAATCTTAGATTTCTCATGGACACATAATGTTTCACCATGCTCTGTATGTACTAGGGAACCTAGAGGGAG
This sequence comes from Lissotriton vulgaris, assembly GCF_964263255.1. Taxonomy (NCBI): domain Eukaryota; kingdom Metazoa; phylum Chordata; class Amphibia; order Caudata; family Salamandridae; genus Lissotriton; species Lissotriton vulgaris. Next base: position 148,424 of record NW_028247799.1, on the reverse strand, counting down.
AGAGCCTTAAAACAGTAACAGAGTGCTTTAAAGAGATTGTTATGCCTTCTTGGAAGCCAATGTTGTTTCTGCAGTAGTTTAGAAGGAAAGCCCTTTGGTAAAGGGGTGTTGTTTTTAAAAGTACACATGAAGGTCAAAATATAATTGTCGAAATGAGTTTCTAAGCATGTTACCACTGCAACTTTAGGTATGGCTGCTGCAGACGTGGCTGATTCATCAGCCAGAGAATTCCCAACAGCGTGTGCTCCCACATGTTCATGACTCAAAGTATGTATTACCTGAGCTAGTGGCAACTGATCTTTAAAATCTGCCACCTTATCCCAAAGCAACTTGTGACTGATTGTGCTACATTTAGTATCTCTGAAGTCATTTTGCCTCCCAAAATGTAAATTATCATTAAATGATTGAAAACAGTAATACAAATCACACACTATAAGCGTGGGGAAACTAGGATCCATATTTTCAAGTGCAAGAAGTAATGCCTTCAAATCAGCCAACTGCACAGTGCAGTCTCCAAAAGACTGTGTGTGAGTAGTCTGAGAGCGGAAGACACCATCGGAAATGACGCCTGGAATGGTGGCACAAGGACATAGCCCATTGTATCCAATGGGCTAGATCCTTACTAATGAGGGTGGAGGGCTTTTGCGTTAGGATAGCTGGCTATAGTGATGGCCTCTATGGCAGCACTGGAGAAACTACAATAAGCGTTTACCTTAAGCAAGTGGTCGTTCCTTTAGGATGGCATTTGGACAACAGTGGGAATTTATTCAGTAGAAGCAAAATGCAGATCTGCAGAAGAATAAAAATGCAATTTATATGCAGTGGGTACTGTGACAGCTTTATTAAAGGTGACATAAGTAAATCCAATCGCATCCGGCAAAACCCGGATGACCAAGTTCGTAGTATTGACGTATTTGCAAATGCTTGTTTCAAGTAAGTCAAACTGTAAAGAGCTGAGTGTTTCAGTATGTTCCGATACCCAACAGAAAGTGGAAAAATTAGGTCATATTAGGCATAAAGCAGTTTAATATGTTGGGCATAGTCAGGTACATAAGTTCTGCCAACATTTAAATTTCCCAGCGGAGACTGCAATTTTTTAAGAGTAGTTGAAGGTTGCAATTGAGCACACTTTTCTCAAAAACGAGTGGCAAGGCTTTTGCCATCATTTGTCAGTTCATATCCTAAGAAATGGACTCTGTGAAAAGCAATGTAAGATTTATTGTTAATAAACGTTCAACCAAGTTCAGCAAATTGCTAAATAATGCGATCCACTCTTGCTAAATGGGAGTTCAATTCATCATCGGATAGGTATATATCCTCAACATCGGATGGCACATCAAGATCAATGTCATGAAGAATTGACTTGATACATGGTGAAATGACTCCTGGGCTGTTCTTGTAGCCCATTGTCAGTTGGGCATAGAGCCTCTGAAAACTGAGGGTGGTAAATGCAGATCATTCATGGCTCTCCAGAGCTGATTTGTGAATGAATAAACCATTGGAAATATCCAAAGTGATTTTATGTGTTTTACGGACAATATTATTAATCAGTGCTGTACTATGCGTATTTTGTACCACAAAAGTTAGTGTATGACTATTCAAAAGCCTGTAATCTTGGACAATATGATATGAATGATCTGGTTTTGGAATAGAAAAAAGAGGAAGGTTCATTTGAGATACACTGGGTTCAATTACCCCTGGTACTCTAGCTGAGAAAAAAATTCCTTAACGGGTGATTCAGCATCCCATTTAATAGGATACATTTGTTGTTTCTGCGGTGTAGACTGTACAGGGATAACTTTGTAAGGAGAATCCTTATCCCAACTAGTTTGGTTACGAGATAGTACAGGGGTCCTAGCAAGCACCCATTTGGAAGCATAAGCCTGTTTGACTTCGTCAGGGACAAGGTGCGCTTAAGAAGGGAGAATGGCATCCTCTCCGGGGGGGCGTGCAACAGCAAAGGGTGGTAGCCAGTCGACCTCCCCCAAGATAATTTCACACAATGTAGTTAAATTGTCCCAGAAGAATGCTTTAACAGTGCGTTTAATGTCAGGTTAAATTTGAATACCCAAAAAGTATAGTCTCTCCAGGGGGGCTACGTGGGTGTCCATGATTTTCACCCTGATAAATGTTTCAGTTCCTTTCGCTACCAGAAATTGGTGGAGATTCCAGGGTACTATGGTAACATTTGACGCCATATCAAGGAGAGTCACCGTTCTGTTCAGGAGTAAGGTTCTCACTGTCTGTGCCATGTTTAGCCAATAGAGCCACAACTTTCTCTTTCTAAAAAGGAAGTTTGTATTGAGGGAGTCTATCCTCATTTTTTATTTTCATGTCAGACAAATGTTGTGTTTCCCTCTTTGGGTGCACACACTCTCCTTGTTTGCGATCATAATAACCTCCTCTGTCATACTGTTTGTCAAACAAGTCCTGAAAGAATCAGGAGAATGGGGATCAGGAATCTTATACCTGTCAAGAGTTTTGATGTTTGTATGATTATGAAAATCAATTTGCCTCTCAGAAGAGTCAGGGGTGGAGAGACTGTGCATTGTCTAGGGTTTGGTTGTTGTTTATTTGATTTGTCCCATGGTTGCCTAGGAAACCCACAGGCATGTGTGGCATACTTTCCAGAGCTAGGCTTGCCAAGTGGTGGGACAGAAGGTCTGGTCCCTAAACTATATTGTCCCAATGACATACCTACATTAGCAATAATGACTGGCAACTCGCGTTCAGCTACTGCCACCACAAAATGTCTCTGTATGGCCAAAGATACTGCTTAACCTTTCACATGAGAAAGAATCATTTTGTAGACTACAGGAACGTTCCCTTCAAGTTCCAATCCGAAATAAAGGGCAGGACCTGCCCCATGCTCATTCTGTATCTGTTTGGCACGTTCGGTAGCATGGCTATTGAGAGAGTACCATGGCAAAGAGTATAGACTCTGGCAACAACAGTCCCCCAGGTGTTGCGGTTGGCCAGAGGGTAAACCAGACCATTGGGCAAACACAGAATCAGAATTCTGTGATTGTTGTATGGTTTTGTAAGGGGAAACACAGCCCCAAGTTGATCTATTTTTTGGGCTATCCAGAAGGGTATCTCTTCATGATTCATGTTTTTTTTTGCCCATAGCTACATTAACAATTCCAGGACTGATAATATGACCGGCAGACACCTGCAGTTGTCCCTGTAGGGCAACCCTAGCTGGTCCAGCCAGCAGGCCGCATCGAATAAATTGGGTCATGCATCGACATAGAACATTGTATAAAGCACCAGTTTGCACTAAATTTATATTACCTAAATCCGGATACAGGGTGTAGCCTGCTAGTGCCGGCCAGGTGGCCCCTTCAGAATGTAAGGGGCCCATTTGGACAGTGCCAAGCACATGGAGAAGGGTGGCATTAAACCAAGTCTGGTGCTCCCAGATGATAAGTGGAAGCTCAATAAGAGCATTTGGTCGATATGTACCAGAAGCTGGTGCTACCTGATATTCAAAGAAAGTATTATCATTAGCATCCACAGCTTGGAAAGTGGCCCATGAATAAAAAACCACAAAGTGAAACACTGCATCCACATCAATTACAAAAACCACAGCAGCCCCTGATTAGGAACTCCGTGTTGCATTAAATTCTGAGTGACTGCCGGGCAGTAATTAACAGGAAAATGTACGGGTTGAGCCATTACTAACTATAAAATGATTCAAAACATAGCACAAACAGGGTTTATAAACGTTTTAATATCCAAGCTTGAAAAACCAACAGAACTAGGTGTGGCCTAATAACTGTGGAGGAGAAATCCCGGACACCATGGACGTCTTCAAGAGAAGATGCAAGGGTATTGTGGACGAGCACCACTCAGGGTTCCTGCAAGTAAGTACCATACCAAATGTTGGTGGTACCATGTTGCAGGGATTCTGCTCTTAGAACATAACTATCCTAAGATCCATAGAATATTAGTATGTAGGGTATTAATTACCATATCAACTCAGTACAGTTGAGTCTAACTAGCTATAGTCCCTCTTTTGCCCTCCTAACCTTAACAGAGAAACAAGTGAATTGGTTCAGCAGAACACAACACTCTAGACCTTTTCAGGGATCGCGGTAACAGGACACACCCTTTCACTCTCTCACTCATACTCAACCACAATAAGATAACCAGGAGTCACAAAGGAAGTTTAGAATATTTATTTACACTATTGTGCTCTGAAATGCAGGATCAGTGCCAAAATTAGGAAACAGATGCATACTAAAAATACTGTTAGCATGGGTAAAAATCCATATATAATAAAAAGCTCTGTCATTTTATAGGTCAGAGTAACCTAAACCCCCTCCCTAGCTAATGAAGCTAAATGATTACACATCAAAGATCTCAGGAGTTACTGGTGGACCCACTACCTTAGCATACACAGATGAATACCCTGCATCCCAGCAGACACAATGCTCATCCCTCAGAATTCTTGTTCCATGTGTCTGTTTTTTGCTCATGTGCTCAGCTATATGATAGGATATGTATGCGCATAAACAACAGCTGCATTTTTGTGTTATAGTTAGGCGTTTGTGCCTAGCCAGAAAGAATAACAAGGGATATTATTGTTGACCTTGTCTATGGTGTTTAGACTAAATCCCAGGAAAAGAACAAACAAACATATGCAGGTTCCGTGTTTATGCAGTAACTTGTACAAAAGAAAATAAGGACTACAACGTGTACAGTTAGGCTAACAGAGGAAAAACTACAATGGCCATTCAGGAAACACAAGACAATATCCTTATTTGTTTTTCCTTAAATTTCTCAACAACTACTGAGCAGATTTACACCAAATAACAAAAAGCACAATCTGCAGATCAAAAAGAGATTTTCTGCCAGTTTAGGTCTCATTGCGCTCAGTTTATCAGGCTGCAGGCGTGTCTAAACCTCCTACGGGGATTAACATGAGAGCACACTTTTCTTGAAAGATCACCCACGTACTTTCCATATCACTGGCACACTTTTATTTTAACATTCCGTGAAGATTTGTCAAACTGCAGCAAAGTTATAGGCAAGTCAAAAACACTTCACCTATGAAAACATAGTCCTAACTATAGTTACCTACTGGTGAATGCCAGTAGGTAGGTATAGTTAGAAACATATTTCCAGAGGAAAAGCATTTTTTGAATTGCCTATAACTTTAGTGCCGTATGAAGAATTTTAACAAAATGTTCCCCAAAAATTGTCAAGTTAGGTTTTGTTGTGCACGGAAAGTTTTGGGGTGATCCATCAAGTGGGGGAAGAGAAAAAGAGGGGTCAAAAAAGTGTGTTTCTCATGTTAATTCCCATAGAATTTTTAGACATGCTTGCAGCCAGAACCACTAGACGGAAATACACCGATTTGGCTGAAAGGTTGACAGATCATGCGTTCAGTTATATGTTGTAAATCCGTTCAGTAGTTTGTGAGATTTTAAAGGAAATCCTAATTTGTATTTCTAAGGTTGTGACTATTTTGCGATGATTCATGAATGTGCGCACCAGCAGGATTTAGCATGTTTGGCTGGCCATAACCTGAGCATAAAGTTGTGGCTGCCATATTAGCTTATCAGCAATGTCTCTGGGTCTTAAATGAAATACTGGAACTTGAAAAAAGGGTCAGATTGGACCTACCCCGACCCATGGGTGGGCTATAGAGGTGTTTCTGGGACACAATATGGGCAGAAAACAGCAAATAAAAGTTTTTTCTGTCCTATGTGTGATATTTGTGGACTTGCAGTGAACTTGCATGCTCAGTGCAGCCCCCAAGTAATGTTGTAATGAACCTACGAATATTGCTGAAAATAAATATATATTTTCACACACCCACCCTTAGTCTCAGTGAGACACAGACTCACTCAGAAACTAAGAATCTCACTTACAGACTCACTCAGAAACTTGCACGCTAACTTATGGACCCCTCAGTTACGTATACACCCACTCACAGACCCACTCAGATACTCAAACACCCACTAGGACAGTGCCATGCCTTCTCAGAGAACGACTTAGACAGTCATGCACCCACTCACAGACCAGGTCAGACACTTACATACCCAGTCGCAGACTGAGTCTGTCACTCACACATTCACTCACAGAGCAACTCAGACACTTATGCTCATATTCACAGAGCCTTTCAGGCACTCACACCCTCACTCCAAAGCCCACAGAGACACTGACGCATGTGTCAACTCACTGACCCACTGAGACACTAATGTATTCCCTCACACATCCATTTAGATACTCTCACACCCACTCACAGACAAGTCAGACATTCACGCAGCCCCTCACAGACTCACTCCGATACTATCATATCGACTCGCACACTAACTCAGACACTCTTACACCCACTCATATGCCAAGACAGACATTCACGCAGTGACACACACAGACACACTCAGACACTCTCATAGCCACTCACATACCCTCTCAGACATTCACAGACCCACTCACAGACCCACTCACAGACCCACACAGACCTTGATGTACCCATTCACAGACCCTCTCAGGCACTCATCCACCCACTCACAGACCTACTCAGACACTCACACACTCACTCAAAGACCCATTCAGACACTTATTCACATGCTCACAGACCCTCTCAGACACTGACACATCTACTCCCAGACCCACAGAGACACTGACGCACTCACTCACAGACCAACTCAGACACTCATGCACCCACTCACTGACCCACTCAAATACTCATGTACACATGCCCATTGAGACACTCATGCATCCACACACAGACCCAGGCAGACACTTAAATGCCAATTCACAGATCCACTGAGACACTTGCACATTCTCTCGCACTCCCATTCAGACACTCTCACAGACAAGTCCGACATCCATGCAGACACTCATAGATTGATACAGATAATCTCATACCTACTCACAAACTCACTCAGACACTTTCATACCCACTCATAGACCAAGTCAGACATTCATGCAGTCACACACACTCTTATACCCACTAACATACTCCCTCAGACACTCATGCAATCACTCACAGACCCACACAGACACTGATATACCAACTCACAGACCCTATCAGGTACTCATCAACCTACTCAGACACTCATGTAGCCACTCACAGACCCACTCAGATACTTATGCACTCACTCAAACACCAACTCAGACACTCTCTCCCCCACTCACAGACTCAGACAGACATTCACACACCCATGCACATACTCACTAATACACTCTCACCCCCACTCACAGACCCACTAGACACTCTCACATGCACTCATGGACTCACTCGCACACTTACACACCCACTAAGAGACCTACTCTGACACACACACATCCACTCCCAGACCTAGTCAGACACTTTCATACCCACTCACAGACCCACCAGCACAGTGGCACACCTACACATAGACCCACTCAGACACTCATGCACCCACTCAGAGAATGAGTCAGACCATTAAACTCCCACTCATAGACCCACTAAGACACTCAGGCATCCACTGGCAGACCCACTCAGATACTCATGCACCCACAAGCAAACCCAGTCAGACACTTATGTACCCACTCACAGACCCACACAGAAACGTATAAGTTCACTCACAGACCTACACAGAAAGTTACTCACCCACTCACACATTCACTTGGACACTCATGCACCCACTCAGACACTCATGCACCTATAGACTAATTTAGATAGTGATGTACCCAATCACAGAATCATTTATATAGTTACTAAATTTGAATGTTTGTGTCTATTGAATGTCTGATTTTGATTTGCGTATTCACAACAAATTCACAAATTTTGAAAACATTTAAAAAAGAAACTTTAAAAGAAAATGGACAACATGTTGAGAAACAGGGTGGCTTTGTGTTGATTGTGTGTATATGACAGCTGCACATGTGACCTAATGCAACGTTTCAAGTTGCTGAGAAACACCCTGTTGACTTCGACTGTGAAGTGAACTCCATCATTTCTATATAGTCCATGCATGTCAAAATGCAGATTTTTGTTGTAGATTAGCCCATGCTTTGATCTATAAGGAATGAAGAAACTGTTTTATTAACATGTTTCCCGGCCCTGTCAATCTGTGGACAGAATTTATTTGACCACTTCCATTTCTGCCTTTGGCTTCTGTTAGAGTACACCAGGGCAGTGTGAGGGACAAGTGCCATTAATTGTAAAAATATATCTTTCATTAGGATTTCCTGTCCTACCCCAGCTGGTGTGCCTTGGTCATTGCTACCACAGTACACAATCACAGGGTCAGGGTGTTGGCAACTCACAATGGTTTCAACCAAAGGCAACAATTTATGGCACTTTAACCCTCTCTGTACAAACCAATAATGTCCACATTAGTTAAACCCAAGTCCCTGTCAATTCCACTCTTTCTAGCACACTCTCTAGACCAAAGCACATAGCTGTAGCCCACAATCCACACTCTAACCATTTTGATGTAAAGCAGCAGGAGAAGGCAGGAGATGAATGGAGCTGAATGAAACCGTTTTCAAAATGAAAGGCAGTTAAAATTGATGTCAGGTCCTGGTTTGAAAAAAGTATTTGATTGGTTGCTGTAAATAGGCAAGTTAATAACATTATGTTGTGTCTTTAAAGGGTAAGTACATAGATCTGTGATTGGTTCTAGTTTAAATAAAAAAGTGCAATGCAAACTTCAATATGTTTTTAATTCTGATTAGTCAACCACACATGATGCAGATCATTTTGTAACTGGTATGCTTATTCTAGAATGCCGTGTGAACTTGTGACCTACTGGTCCTACTGGGTTGCTATGACGACTGTTGGGGGAAGAGTGTTACAGAGAGTGCTGTCTGTTTTTTTTAATTAGAGGTGTTTAGGCTCATTGTTGAAGAATGAGAGCTTGTTTTCCTACTGAGGGCTTTCTTATGAAGTGTGGGGCATTTTTTAAAGTAATAAAACTACCAAACGAAATATATTTTTGGGTGTTCGGAATTATTAACAAAAATCATTAAAACAGTTGTGAATAAATCATGAATATGCACAGATACCCTTCCATATTGGGCTTTTTTTTATTAAAAAGCATGAAAGGGTTAACAGATACCAACCATTCAGAAGTGGATTTTAAATATTAAAGGCATGTTTCTGTTTGCTGCTTTCTACAATATTAGAGAGTGTAACGTTAAAAAGGTTACCATTAATTGTTGCTTTGTATGAGAGTGGTCACATTCCTATGCTTACTTTTTAAATTTTCTGAGAGTTTTTAATCTATTTATTAAGAGCAAAAACAACTATCTCACCAATGAACTCGATTTAGAGGTATGTCAAATATTTTGACTTTTTTCTAAAAATTATGCTGAAAAGTTATATACGTAAGCTAGGTTGATAAAAGTGAGTATGTTATATATAAAAGTATTGTGACTTTATGGGACAATCTATGAGTGGTTGTGTGAGTGTTTTTAGGTCTTCCCTAGCGAGGCAGCACATGCGCTGATCACCTTTGCGAGATCTATTGTCGTTGATTTTTCGGCGGAAGGGGAACAGGAGATGTGCACATGCCCGGACCGGCGATTACAATGTGTACGGCTCCCGTCGTTTAAGCATAACGTGTGCATAGCGCCCTTTCACTTTCCTAGTGCATGCTCACGGACAACACTGAGCCCGGCGCCCGCTTCAGGGATACCGCATTTGGTGTATTTATTTATTTTTTAAACTGTAACACAGAGCATGGTGCCCGCTTTTGGGGCACCGCTCCCTTTTTTTGTACTTTTTTTCAACTTTAAGACAAAGCACGGAGTAAGTAGACTCCAGCCGCCAGGCAGGTGGAGGACAAATGGGCATCTATCGCAGCTCCGCGAAGTGTGAGACTTGCCTTACTCATCAGATAAATGGAGATTAGCAACCTTTGTGTGATTTCCTCATTAAAGCTTCAAGTGCCGGGGGCGGTCAGCTGCAGCCTTGATACACATGCGGCAGCGCCAGGCTTCTTCATTCCCACCACCCTTCCCAGTTTCTTTCTGAGTGAGACTGACCTTACCCCTGCCCTACCCCACCCATTTCCACTAGATTCGGTTGTTGGCATATGGGTGTTTGGATTTACAATGATACGCTGAGATAGAAACTTCTGTGACTGGCAAGTAGGACCGTCTTTACACGTGTGACGAACGTCACCGGTGCTAGATTAGACATAAGGTACGGCAAATAGGACCAGGGTCAACTGCGGTGTCCCGCAGGGTTCATCCCTGTCACCCCTCCTCTTCAACCTTTACCTCACCCCCCTGATCCGCTCCCTCCGCGGTAGGAATGTCACTGCATTTAACTATGCAGATGACATTCAGCTCGTCTTTAACCTCGACTCCTCGGACGGAGCGGCTCAAGATTTCCAGTCCACCCTCTGCCATATCAGCAATTGGATGAGCACTCACCATCTCAAACTCAATCCCGACAAGACGGAGCTCGTTCTTATCGGAGGCCCATCCAATCCCTGGAACTCCACCTTCTGGCCCCTTTCCCTCGGCCCCCCCCACACCCTGCTGACAAAGTGAAAAGTCTGGGGGTTTACATCTCCCATGACCTCTCAATGAAGCACCAGGTCAGTGCTACCGTGTCCTCTTGCTTCTTTCAGCTTCGGAAGATTCGACTAATAGCTCACTTTTTGACCACTGAAGCCCTCACTCTGGTACTGCTGGCTTAGTCATCTCTCGGATCGACTACGCCAATGCCCTATACGTTGGCATCCCACAATACCAAATTAACAGATTGCAGCTGATACAGAATCAGGCAGCCCGCCTCATCTACCATCAACCAAAACATCACCATGTTCGTCCTCTTCTTAGGGCCCTACACTGGCTTCCTATCTCGGAGCGCTGCAAGTTCAAATTGGGCTGCCTGACTCATAAATCTTTGGCCGGCACCGGTCCTTCCTTTATTTCCTCTCTTCTGCACCCTTATACTCCCTCCAGGCACCTCCGCTCCTCTCATCTTGCGCTCCTTCAGACACGCCGTTTTAGGCGCAAAAAACATGGAGGTCTTAGATTCTCCTTCTTGGCACCCTCATTCTGGAACTCTCTGCCGTTGGAACTAAGACTCTCCTCCTCTCACCTTCACTTCAGGTCTCTCCTAAAAACCCACCTCTTCCGCAGCATTTACACATAACACTCTTCTCTCCCTGTCTCCTGCCTCTCACCGAATAAAGTGAACAGCGCCAAGAAACCGTCCGGTGTATGCCGCGCTTTACAAGTAATTTTTACATTACATTACATTACATTACAAGGTAGAACCAAGACTCCGCCGTCTTGGTAGTCACCACCCCCGCTCCCACCACAACCCCTGACATTCTTAGCACTGACAGGTCACAGGTTTCTAAACAAAACTTGCTCTGGCACCTATTGTTTAAAAAATTAAGCATTGCTCTACTGTGCGACAACCAGCCAGTCCATACAAATAATGAGAAATGTGAAACTGGAAGACCCTGAAGGTGGTTTTCGAAGTAAGACATCCAAAAGACCTACTGACGGCTGTGACGTGCTGCCTGTTCTACCTGGGTCGTATTATGTCATTTTGAGGGGGCATCTATTCTTGTCACATATATTTCTTTTTTTTAATCAACCACTGTAGCTACCGACCCACGTATTGTTTTGTGTCTGACACATATAGTTTATTGTCTGAAGCCCATATGCTTCCCTACATCTGGATGAAATACATCATTGCAGCTGATCATCTGGATTTTCCATAAAAGTTCTCTCTAAGGGTGCCCCCCGGCTTCATATCCCAGAATCGGAATCCCGACTGCCTCGGACCGATCTCTACGTGAAAAACAGCAAATGCTGTCCCGGTTTTACTCATTTGAATTGAAATATTTAGCAACGTTCAACGGTATATAAATATGTGGAAGCTCGAATTTTAAGCAAACACGTAAGCTTGTGAATTGACCCAATATTGCTTTACAGTGCTTAGTGAAAGGTAGAGGGACACTCACATGTGGGTATTAAGGCGTAATGTCTGTTTTATTCCATGTTACCTCACAGTATATTCTGTAGCGACGGTGGGCGGACAAATGCAGCTGGGCACCAGCCCTTCCAAATACTTTCACTGGCTAGGATGGGTCAACGCAAAACGAAAGAACCATAATGTGAAGGAACAATCATAACTGAACTGTCTCCTCCCACGGAGCAAAGGACATCTCGAGTTCTCTAAAAAAAGAAGATCTTCACACAGGGTTGTTTTCAGTTTACCCACCGCCCTCCTGTCTCCTCCCCATAACACAGACACTAATTTCTTGTGCTCCCCTCGACACTTCAGCCATGTGTAAACCTCTGGCTGAGGGTTCTAGCTGGTGTTACTCCTCATCCTGCCCTCGCTCCTCCACTTCAGCATACAGCGCTCTGTAGCCAGAATAGCCCAAGTAAATCCCATCTACCTCCAGTGGGGTGCTCTGTCCCTACCTACACCCCTTTCAAAGGACCAGGGTGCAAAGTCACTGCAGGGGGAGGTGGGGGTGGGTGGGGCTAACCACAGCTCAAGTCTCAGACACCAGGATGAAGGGGCGGGACAGCAGGAGCTACCCTGGAGTGGGTGGCCCAGCGAGGGGCGAGCTCACGTGCAACAGTCATAATAAGAGTTTAAACTGGGGTGGGTCTCTCATAGGGCCAAGGCCACTGTAATTAAGGGCATGGCTTAAAACAAAGCTAAAAATCTGCGCTTAGCATAGTATGCCGTCCCACTGATATTTTGCTCCATCTGTCCATTGATCCAGATATATCTCACAAGTAACATCATACCTACAACAAGCTAAGACTATTGGCTTTGTCAATGGCCGTAAGGTGTAAAAGATAAATAAGCAGCAACTATGAATTTGCTGTATATAATACTAAAAATGTGGGCGAGGTTGTAGTAAGGTTAGAGGAGCCGACCTTTGAGCTTAGAAAATCGGTTCGAGCCTTGCTGCTCAACATCCTGTGATTCCAAAATGAAAATACCCCACCTTTTGTACCCCACCTAGTGCTCGCGACTCAAAACGCAATGTTGACACACCACATTTTCACAGTGAAAAATGACCCTTTTTTGCAAAGTGCCTAGCTGTAGTTTTTGAACCCTAGCTCTGCAGGCACCTAGGGAAACCTAGCAAACCTATACATTTTTTTAAAACTAGACAGCCACGGAAATCCAGGATGGGATGACTTGACTGGCTTTCACCAGGTTCTGTTACCCACAATCCCTTGCAAACCTAAAACATTGTCAAAAAAACACACTTTCCTCACATTTCTGTGGTGGAAAGTTCTGGAATCTGCGCAGATTCACAAAATTCCACCCACCCCACATTTCCCAAAGTCTTCCAAGAAAAATGGTACCTTACTTGCGTGGGTGGGTCAAGTACCCGCGACAGGCAACGGGCCAAAACCTATTGAGGCAACATCAAAATCACCTATCACAAACCAACCCGGTTTTGCAAAGGGGGTCCGATGACTTTTTGGCCATGGGCTCGGCAGCCACCTAGGGTAACCAAGCAAACCTACAGATTTATAAAAAGTAGACACCCCGGGAATATCAGGGAGGTATGGCTTGCATGGATCCCCCAACGTTTTCTTACCCAGAATCCCCTGCAAATCTGAAATCTATCTGAAAAAAATCACTATTTTTACACATTTCTGTGTGGGAAAGTTGTGGCATCAATGGGCTGACACAAATTTCCTACCACCTAGTGTTCCCCCCGGTTTCCCTATAAAAATGGTGCCTCATTCATGTGGGAGGCCCAAGTACCCACAACAGACAAGGGCCCAAAAAGTATTGAGACGACATCAAAATTGCCTATCACAAAACAACCTGGTTTTGCAAGGGGGTCACCTGAGTTTATGGCCATGTGCTTGGTGGCCACCTAGGAAAACCTACCAAACCACACCTTGCTGAAAACTAGATACCTGGGGGATTAAAGGGAGGTATGGCTTGCGTGGATCCCCCAACGTTTTCTTACCCAGAATCCCCTGCAAACCTGAAATCTTGTTGAAAAAATCGATATTTTTACACATTTATGTGTGGGAAAGTTGTGGCATCAACGAGCTGACACAAATTTGCTACCACCCAGCATTCCCCTAGGTTTTCTTATAAAAATGGTGCCTCACTCGTGCGGGAGGCCCAAGTGTTCACGACAGACAAGGGCCCAAAATGTATTGAAGCCACATCAAAATTGCATATCACAAAACGACCTGGTGTTGCAAGGGGGGTCACCTGGGTTTTTGGCCCCGTGCTCAGCGGCCACCTAGGGTAACCTACCAAACCCACACATTTCTGAAAACTAGACACCCAGTGAATTCCAGGGAGGTATGGCTTGCATGGATCCCCCAACGTTTTCTTACCCAGAATCCCCTGCAAACCCGAAATTTAGCTGAAAAAATCACTTTTTTCACACATTTTTGTGTGGGAAAGTTGTGGCATAACCTTGCTGACACAAATTTCCTACCAACCCGCGTTACTCCAGGTCTCCCAATAAAAATGGTGCCTCACTCGTGTGCGAGGCCCAAGTACCTGTGACAGGCAAGGGCCCAAAACATATTGAGGCAACATCAAAATTGCCTATCACAAAACGACCTGGTTTTGCAAGGGGGTCACCTGGGTTTTTGGCCTGTGCTTGGTGCCCCCCTTGGGAAACCTACTTTTTTGATACATTTTTGTGTGGGAAAGTTGTGACATCACCGGGCTGACACAAATTTGCTACCACCCAGCATTCCCCCAGGTCTCCCGATAAAAATAGTGCTTCACTTGTGTGGGAGGCCCTAGTACCCCCTACAGGCAATGGTTCAAAACGTATTGACTATAAGTCAAATAAAGTGTCCCCTTTGGGTAAAATTACACATCAAATACAACACTTACAAACTCAACATTGCAAACATAATTGATTTAATCCATACAGCCCAGCAAGAGCAAAGATGATGCAAGTGGTTAAAATTAAAAACGTGTACAATTTATTACAACACACATAAAAAAGAAATTACAATAAAATGATTGTGTATATCTACCAACACAATAAAATAATTACATAAAAAATTCTAACACAGTGGGAATGAAAACATAGAAAATAATTCTAATTAAAAGAGAAGAGGACACAATAGTCAGACATAATTAAATCAAACTCCAAATTGTACAAATATCTTAGATGGAGAAGTTATTTGGTCCAATGACTTTATGTGTCACAATTCTAGAATAGCATCAACGTGTTTCGGTTTTGGCAACTTCATTAAAAGCCAGCACCTTCCTCAGGACTAAAATATAATTTCCCACAAATTACGGTAAATCTCACTTGAGAAAACAAAGGCCCTCCTGAATATTCAAATGCTTAATCCAACGCTCCTTGTTGTATAGGCCGCCCTGAGTGGAGTCATCTAGTGAGATAATGAAGCGTTATTGATTCTAAAAATATGGCCGGTATATGACGCGTTTGTAATAACGTGGCACTCCTAGCTTTTGTATCCAAGTATTTTTGGGGTGGGGAATAACACTCCCGTAGAAAATTAGACCGTCCGCAGTCTCCTTTCAAGTATAGCATAGCGGCGTATGATGGTGTCCGAGCCTTGTTAAAAAAGTGTTGAGGCAACATCAAAATTGCCTATCACAAAACGACTTGGTTTTGCAATGGGGTCACCTGGGTTTTTTGCCTCGTGCTCGGCGGCCACCTAGGGAAACCTACCAAACCCACACATTTATGAACAATAGACACCCGGGGAATTAAAGGGAGGTATGGCTTGCGTGGATCCCCCAATGTTTTCTTATCCAGAATCCCCTGCAAACCTGAAATTTAGCTGAAAAAATCCCTTTTTTCACACATTTTTGAGTGGGAAAGTTAAGGCATCACCGGGCTGACACAAATTTCCCACCACCCAGTGTTCCCCCAGGTCTCCCGATAAAAATGGTGCCTTACTCGTGCGGGAGGCCCAAGTACAGCGACAGGCAAGGGCCCAAAAAGTATTGAGGCAACATCAAATTTGCCCCAGGGCGGGCAGAGAGACTGGAATTCTGTGGAGGGAGGGGTGGGACCATTGGCATGCCTATCTTTGGCAGCCCCACCCCTAAATTTATTGTAAAAACACCCTGGCATCTAGTGGGCTCTCTGCCGCACCAGAGGATCAGATTGGGGGCTACTGCTCCCATCTGGACCTGGAGGGGATGAAAGGCTGCTATTGTGCAGGGGGAGTTGGGGGCTTTGGCGTGCCCATATTGGGCAGCCCTCACCCCTAAATTACATAAAAAAATGAATCCCTGGTTTCTAGATGGCTTTCTGCCCCCCACGGGGGACAGATTGGGGGCTACTGCCCCCATCTGCCCCCCAAGGGGAACAGAAAGACTGAAATTTTGTGGGGGAGAGGGGTGGGGGCATTGGCATGGCCATCTTTGGCAGCCCTCACCCCTAAATTAATCGTTACAAAAACTGGAGTCTCGTGAGTTTCTGCCCCCGGGAGGGCCGATTGGGGGCTACTGCCCCCATCTGCACCCAGGGGGGGCAGAAAGACTGTTATTGTGCAGGGGGTTGGGGGCTTTGGTGTGCCATATTAGGCAGCCCCCACCCCTAATTTACTTAAAAAAATGAATCCCTGGTTTCTAGTGGGCTTTTTGGCCCCCGGGGGACAGAAAGACTGGAATTATGTGGGGGGAGGGGTGGGCAGCCCCAACCTCTAAATTAAATCTTTAAAAAAAACACTGGTGAGGCGTGGCCTGAGGTGTCAAGATGGCGGTCACACTCTGAGAGTGCCCCGGACCCCCTCCGTCTTCCGCCTGGCATCCGCCGCTATCAGCCTACCTCTTGTTCATCTAGCTGCCAAACGCAGATCCCCGTGCTGTCCGCTGTCCCCTGGTATCCTTGGGGGACCGTTCTGGGTCTCCCTTCCTCCTGTTGCGCTTCTTGCTGTCAGCGGCCTGGCTTAATCAAGATGGCGGCCCCCAGGTAACTTGGGCCGGAGCCCAGATGCTTGTCCCCTTGGGGTCCGAGCCCTCCCCCTCAAAGCTGGTGATCGGGGGTGACAGACCCGAGGGGCCACCTGCCATCCCTGGGCCTTGGATTGCCCAAGGAAACTGGAGGTCGGTGTGATGGGAAGACACCCGCGATCCCGGAGGCCCTGGTCTGCACACGAGGGGCTGTCGGGCCACTGGCCCATTCTGGAGTGGTGAGCGGAGTCTGTGGCACAAAGGCGGCGGCAGCTGGCCATTGTGGAGACGTCGGAGGAGCTGCGTGCGCTGCAGGCGCCTCGCCGGACCACACTGAAGTTGGAGTGCTGATCCACGAGCTGGACGCCATTGTGGTGAGGAGCTCTCGGGGAGTGAGGTGCGACTGGGCCCATGCTTCCCCCTTGGGGCCTTGGACTTGCACTGGCCGTGCCGGTGCACCGCCCCGCGGGGCGACCCTACAATCCCCTGGCTCTGGCGCTGTCTGAGTGGACTTAGGAGGAGCTCCCCTGCGGAGAGCTGTGGACCATCAGGAGGCTTGTGTGTGGCGGCCCTGTGGCCCACCTTCCATCCGAGTGGCGGTTATCTTCGCGGGGGCAGCGGTGCTGGGGCGGCGGCGGCTGGCTCTCCAGGGACATCGGAGGGCAGTGGAATTACCTGTGTGGGGCAGGGCCGCACCGCTGTGGAGGTGCTGATCCACGGAGCAGACCTGCTGGCTGGAGATGCCATAGCAGTGAGGGGTGACCGCGGGGTGAGTTACGATTGGGCCCACGCTGTCTACCCTGGGGCCTAGAACTCGTGCTGACTGGGCTGGTGCACCCCCGCGAAGCGGCCCTCCACTCCCCTGGCGCTGACCAACTGGGCCTTGAAGGAGCACTCCTACAGAGAGCTATGGACCGCTGGCGGCCCGTGAGTGGAGGCCCAGTGAGCCATCTTGTTCCTGAGCGGCGGAGCTCGTATGCCCCTTACCACTCGGGCTTGGACATGTGGAGCGGGGGCATAGGTAGGCTCCCAGGAAGGGATCAAAGAGGCCATGACTTGCCTGGGGCCGTGTGCCTGAGGGGGAGTGTGGAGGGGCCTGAACCAACCGTCGGCCCGTGGGGAAGCCCTACTCTATGACCTGCCTATCTGGGGTCTGTCTAGGAACGCCATCATACCTTGAGCAGATCATCAAGGCGCAGTCTGGACCCAGGAGGGCTGACCAACACCTCGTGTGGCGCCCACCCTGCCCCCGGGACTTCCGCCTGGAGGACTGTGGTGTGGACAGGCCGAGTGCAGGGGTGAGGTTCGGCCACCCTATCTGGTGGCGAGAGCGCTGCCTGGAAATCCACCCAATCCTTCCTTGGTTGGCTGTCTGAAACTATGGGCAAACGCCACGGCCCCCAGGCCTCTGGCCCCACAACCTAAACAATGATGGAGCAGTTTGCAAAGTTGGATCAGGGGCCCGGCAGCGGAGCGACGACCGGCTCTGGCCCAGCCGGAGGGGATCTTTTGACCATGCTGCAAGAGATCACCGCGTCCCAAACGTCCGTAGAAAGCAAGATAGGGGAGGTGCGGAAAGACGTGGCCTTAAGTCGTCAAGACCTTCGCAAGGCCACGGAACGTATCACTGAGGCTGGGTCCCGTATCTCCACAGTGGAAGACGACGTCAGCATCCTCAAGTCTCAAGTGGCCCGTCTTCAGTCGCAGACCTCAGAGCTCCACCGCAGGGCTGAGGATGCTGAAAACAGGGTGCCCCGAAGCAACTTGCGCCTCTTGGGCTTCCCGGAGGGGGTGGAGAAAGACCGTGCTGCCACCTTTATGGAGACCTGGATCCGCTCCTGGATGCCTGAGGAGAAACTCTCCCCCTGGTTTGCGGTAGAACAAGTTCATCGTTCTCTTGCCCCTAAACCACCGCCTGGTGCCCCTGCCCGTCCCATCATCCTCCATGTTCTTAACTTCCACGACAGGGACGACATACTGGGGATGGCCAGAGAGCTGGGGCCGCTGCATTACCAGGACTCTAAGATAATGGTGTTCCCGGACTACTCTAGGGAGGTTCAGTCACAGCGTCGCTCCTACGACAAAGTCAAACAAAAATTCAGGGCGCTGGGCCTTCGCTATCGGCTCCTCTTCCCGGCCCGCTTAAAGTGATCTTTCAAAACAAGACCTTCTTCTTTGATTCTCCCCAAGCTGTGTGGATCTGGCTCACCGAGGAACGGCCCTTCCTGCCAGGGGTGACTCTTTCTCTTTCCCAGAGGGCCCCAGGATGATTGAACCAGACCACGCCGAAGCCCCGACGATGCCGCACCGGATCCCGGAGGAGGGCTGGTCACTGGGGTGGTGGTTCAAAGTCACCGGAGGCACGGCCCCAACACTCTCTGATCCAGATCAAGGAGTGGGGATCTGCTTCCCCACCACTGGCCTCCTCCCTGATTGACATGGGCAGTGTCCCCGGAACCAGTGCAACTCTGAGATGTGCCTTGTCAGACTCCGACCTGTCCGGGAGCCCTGTGATCCGCGGCTCTGATGTGGACGCCGGGCCATGATCAACGCTACCACCGGCGCCTGGGGCTCCAACCCGGGGCTCTTTATCAAAGATCTTTCCTCTTACTCCTCGAACGAGCTCTCATGGAGCTCACCAGACTGGTTTGTTGGGGTACTCACCTTGATGTAATCCTGGGTTCCAACACTTTAATCCACAGATACCCGTTTCTTTTTCTCTGACCTGCTATTAGCATTTCATCCTAACACATGGATGGGGTCCGACTCAGCCATGTTCCAATTTTGTGGTTGCTAACCATTTTAGTTTAGCTGTTTACCTTCCCGTGAGGTGCCAGTGACTTGTTTAGGACGACAGATGCTTCCCGTTCTGAAGTATAGGGTGGGGGGAGTTGGGGGTCAAAGGAGGGGGGAGAAACCGCTGTCTCTCGGGAGTTTGTTGTTTTTGGACGCCCACGGGCTGCCGTGTTCTGTTCCTATTGGTTGTCACACGTCCTTCTTTCTTCCTCAGCTGACACACGCACCCCTATCTCCATTCACTAGGTCCTTGTGCCCCAGATCTGGCCAGAGCTTCCCCCCTGACCGTGCGAGGCCCTCCTCATGCACTTGTTTCACACCAAGTCTCACCTTCATACGTGACCCTCGCTTATAACAAACCCCTCCACATCCTCTCTTGGAATGTGAACGGCCTCCTGGATCTCGTTAAACGTTCCGCAGTGCTTCGGGCAACCCACCGCCACATGCCTGATGCCTTACTCCTCCAGGAGATGCATCTTCTGGGCTCCCAATGCCACTTCTTAGACTGCTACAGGTTTGACCGAGTCTGGCACTCCGGCTTTGCTAGAGGTTCCCGGGGGGTGGCCATTCTTCTGAGACTAGAGCTTCCCTTCACCATGGTCACCACTGCCACTGATACGCAGGGGATGTATGTGGCCGTGTCAGGGATGATTGAAGGTAATCCCGTGAACCTCCTTTGCACCTATGTCCCCCCCCGGCGCTCTTGTCATCCACCATTCGGTGCCTCACACAGGTGGTCTCTGCCCTTCCCCAGGGCCTCACTGTCATCTGAGGACTTCAATGCTGTTTTACAGCCCTCCAGGGATGTGACTGGCTCTCCTTTGGCGCAATGGTTGGCCTCCGCGAAGAGCCTTGTAGGATGGACCTCAGTTATGGGTTTTTGAGATGTATGGAGGGTGTGGAACCCCCGAAGGGAACAATACATGCATAGGTCGGCCACCCACCACACCCATTCCCGCATAGACCTAATTCTGATGTCCAACACAGACTGCCAACTGGTGTCGGGGTGGATATCCTCCCCAGGGGAATCTCCGACCACTCCCCCATCTCTCTCCACATCTGGTCTCCCGCTACAGGCCCCAGGGCAATCTGGCGACTAAACGCATGGTTCCTGCAAGACTCTGCTCTGGTGGAGTCCCTGGGCCAGGAGCTTTGTCATTACTTCTCAGCTAATGCAGGATCAGTCCCTTTGCAAGGAACGCTCTGGGAGGCCGGCAAGGCTGTGGTTTGAGGGGTGGCTAAGGGGCTAGTGCATGCCAAGCTCGCGGCCCAGGTCGCCCAACTGGCGCAGCTGGAGTCCAGAGCTGTTCAATTGGAATGTGCTCAACTGGCCAATGGCACTACCGACTCCTCTAGACAGCTGGCGCTGGTCCAGGACGAGATTCAGCGGCACTCCGTGGAGTCCGCCAACATGCTCTGGCGCTCCTCGGTGGCCCGTATTTACGGCTGGGGAGACAAAAATGGTAAAATGCTCCACAATCTGGTGTCCTACTCCAGGGCCCACGGCATCATCCCGGAGATCCGAACGATCACTGGGACCCATCAAGTGACATTGTCAGCTATCACACAAACCTTCGCACGCTACTAGGTGGCCCTATAAGCAGCGCGTCCCCCAGAGACTCCCTCGCTGGACTGATAGAGGAATCTGGAACTTGCCTTCCATGTCTCCCCCGAGAAACTGCACATACCCTAGACAGACCTCTCACCCCAGAAGAAATTAATGGGACCATCACTTTGCTGCACTCTGGCAAGACGCCTGGACCCAACGGGTTCCCCCAGGAATATTACCCCATATTCCGGGATGATCTGGTCCCCCATTTGTTGGAGCTTTTCCACCAGGTGGCTGACGACAGGTCCTTCCCGTCTGAATCCAACATGGCAACCATTGTGGTCATCCCGAAGACACAGCCGCCTTCCCTCGACTGCTCTGACTACCGTCCAATCTAGCTGATTAACACAGAAATTAAAATCTTTGCCACTGCGATAGCTCAGCGACTCTGGCCCCCTCCTGCAATACCTTGTCCACCCTGACCAATGCGGGTTCATGCTGGCTAGGGACCCGCCATTGCATTCACCGCCTCCACCTGGCGTTGGCCCATCGGCTATCCCCGTATCTGGCGCTGCTCCTCGTGGACTTTGAGAAGGCCTTTGACACGGTGGACTGAGGGGTACTTGAGTGATGTTCTGGAAAGAATGGTTTTCGACCTTCCCTTCTGCCGCCTGATCCAGGTTCTTTACAACAGCCCTAGAGCCCGTGTACTCATCAACGGAGCGATTGCCGAACCATTCCTGATCGGGAAAGGAACCCAACAGGGCTGCCCCCTCTCACCAATCTTATTCGCGTTGGTGATGGAGCCCCTGGCAGCGCTAATCCGACAAGACTCCCTTATCCGGGGCTGGGTCTGGGATCAGAGCCAGGTGGATAAAATTGCTCTATACGCAGATGACGTCCTGCTCTACTTGGCTGATCCAGGACATTCCGGCCCTAGATCTCTAGCTTCTCTTTCAGCATTTGAGCAGGTCTCGGGTCTTCGTCTTAACCCGCCGAAGTCTACCTTGGTCCCCCTACACCCCTCCTAGGCTTGTTTCGACTGGCAGGCGGTGATCCCCCTCCGGAGGCAATCATTCAAGTACCTGGGCATTTGGGTCACCCGGATGAAAACCGACCTTAGGAACTGGCAATCCCTTCTCTTTAACCCGCTGGGCAGAAGCGCCCTTTTCAAAATGATGATCCTTCCCCGTTTTCTTTACATTTTACAGAACACCTCGGTCCACCTCTCAGGTGGCTGGTTTAGGGAACTGGACGGCACACTCACACGATTCTGGTGGGGAGGTGGGTGACCACGAAGGTCCCTGTCCCATTGCCGGATTACCCCCTTTGACGGCGGCATGGGAGTCACTAACCTCCATTTCTACTACTTAGCCACAAGGCTCATCGTGATCCATGATTGGTTTGCGGGAGGCTGGTCAAAGTCAAGTCAAAGTCAAAAATGTATTTGTATTGGTACTCGACAGAGGACCACAAATATACAATTTACAGAAATAAAAAAAAGGTAATTTCACATTTAATCAATACAATGGTAAAAAAGATTTTAAAAATTTAAAGAAATTGTAGCAAACAAATTCATTTGGTGGCTGTTTACACAACTGTAATAGTTCACTCACTCGGATGATTCTGCAAGTGCGATAGATAGGGGCAAGGTATCTTGTGCGTGCGATAGATACTTTTGTATTAGGACACACGAACAGCAAGTGCTCAATGTTTTGGTCTCCCCCTTCACACAGGGGGCATAGCAACGATCCTCCTGGCAACCATCTTACTGTGTAGGTTAGTACAGGTAAAATGCCCAGTCTTAACATAGTGATTGACCTTCTTGCACCGTGAGTCAGGGAAGACCCGATATATGGTTGAGTATGCTTGTATTCCAGAGAGTCTACGAAGGATTTATATGTTGACAGTTTTTTACAATGTTCGTAGTCTAATTCATAACTTAACTTCGGGGTGAAGCATTTAAAAAGAGTTTCATTTGGGCTGCTGTCCAGCTACGTAAGATTTCAGGGCTAATTTCTGCCATTTGAAATATAGTTGTCATATTGTTTAAAAAAGTCTGATTTTTTGTTTCACCATCGAAGATTTCTTTTTTCAGTAAGTATCTTAATGTGCCCTCCTTTGCATGGAGAAGATTGTAGCTCCACCTGATTACGTTGGCTACCGCTGTGGCATAGGAACTTGTGATCGAGAATTCCAAACGTAGTGCTTGAACTGGTACGGAATCAGAGACCTTCATTATTCTTTTTAAGATTTTCCCCTCTTTACGGTCCATGTAGGTCCACTGTTTTATCGGAATATACTCTGTTGAGTAATTTTTGCTTTATATATTTTTATCAGAGAGGAAAAGTGCCGATTCCCAGTAGAACGATAGAGTCTTAAGAGGGCCTCAGTGTGTACTTCAGATTTCTTCATTAAGTTTTCTATCTGTTCTACATTTGAGATGTTCTTTGATAGTATCCTGCCTAGATAAGGATATTCGTTCACTATTTCTATTTTTTCTCCCCCTAGGCTCCAACTGTATTTATCACTAGATTTCTTTCTCGAAAAGACCACAATTTGTGTTTTCTTTAAGTTCGGAATTAAAAAGTTTGCTTTTGAGTAATTGTAAAGAATGTCCAGAGATTTTTGCAAACCGAAGGGAGTGAGATCAAGCATCACTATATCATCAGCATAGAGTAGTGTTTGTATGCTTTGCTTAGCAATTTTTGGGGATAAACTTGAGCCCTGCTGTAACTGTTTGGGCAAGTCGCTAAGATATAAAGAAAATAGTAGTGGGGCCAGAAGACACCCTTGCTTTAGACCATTAGCTGTTTTTATCCTTTTTGTTAAGCCCTTTTCTCCCCCCATTTGTACCTGGCACCAGGTGTTGGTGTGAAGATTCACTATAGTTTGGAGCAATTGTTCTGGAATTCCAAGTTCCCTGAGTTTATGCCATAAAGTTGGTCGGTCAACACGATCGAACGCAGTCGAGTAATCTATAAACACTGCATATACTGTCTGGGATTTTCCTGTTACATATTTATCTAATATTGTTTGGATGATAGCAATATTGTCTGTAACTGAATGTTTTGGCCTGAAACCAGCTTGAAACATTGGAATTTTATCCAGTGAGAAAGCCCAATCTTTTAATCTTTGTAGAACTTCTGCTGCAAAGATTTTTCCTGCAGCGTCCATTAGTGCAATTTGCCGATAATTTCGAGCAATTGTCTTACTCCCCTTTTTATGTATTGGGATGATGGTACTCCCCTGCCAGGATTTTGGAATTTGTCCGATTTTGAGGATATAGTTAAATAGATCCGATAACAACTTGCTCCATTCCCTTGGGTTTGCTTGATAAATCTTTATAGGAATTTGGTCTGGGCCAGAGGCACCTGTTTTTCTTGCTTTTCTGATATTCCATTCCACTGAGATAGCTGTGACTCTGAGAGTTTGTGAGTCAACTTTTCCTTTATTTTTTTCTGGGCTTTTCCCATCAGATCTAATCGGGTTTGCTTTGTACAAATCAGTAAGATAAGTTTCCCAATCCTTTGGTGGAACAGGTATTGATTGGAGTTTCTTTTTCGTCCCTGTTAGTTTGGCTATGAGGGACCAATATTTGCGTTGATTAGAGTCTTTTGCAGCTACTTGAATGTCAACCCAATTGCTGTCTTGAATTTCTTTTTTATTTCTTTGCTTCTCTCTCCTGAGTTTATTTTTTAATTTATTGATTTCTTTCTCAGTAGACATAGAAGAGTTCATG
This sequence comes from Lissotriton vulgaris, assembly GCF_964263255.1. Lineage (NCBI taxonomy): Eukaryota > Metazoa > Chordata > Amphibia > Caudata > Salamandridae > Lissotriton > Lissotriton vulgaris. The sequence continues at coordinate 123,485 of NW_028247799.1, read as the reverse complement.
TATTGTACACGTACAAGTTTGTTCAATTTTTTCTTCGTAATAGAATTTTGGGTATTTTGTGTATTGTTTTTGTTAAGGTTTTGATTATTCCACCTGTTGGCTCCTGAGGAAGCACGATGTAATTTATCTAGTAGAAAATTTTTGAGCTCCTTAATTATGTGTTCAAAATTTTCTATTGGGTCTTCCGAAATTGTTTTTACTAGGAGATCAGTGTGCTCAATCAATGTCGATATTCTGTCCAGAATTTTAGAGCTCCAGAAAATTCTTCGCTGTTTTCCATTTATAAAGACAGAACTTCTATGAAAAATTAACTGCCTATCAGATGCTGTTTGAGGCCTCCATTCAGTAGTTAGATTCATCAACGCATGGTCACTCTCTTGACTTAGCTTTACTTGTAAGTGTGTGGCAGTCTCCGATAGATTCATGCTGCAGATGATGTAGTCAATAATGGATAAACTTCCGTTGCCCCGTCTGGTGTATGATGCCGGGATATCACCTTCTATATTACCATTCAGAATTACTCCATTTAGAGTAGGTAATGTTGATAATAATAGTTTTCCTCTTTTATCAGATTTTGAACCTTTAGGGAATTGTGGGGCTGAGAGTTCGACAGATTCCTCATTATATAGTTGAACCCATTTACTAATTTCTAAATTAGAGATTTTGCCATTTAAATCACCTGTTAATATGTATGAAATATGTAATTGATCTTTTACTATCTGCATAATGGTTTCCATTATCTCCACAAATGTGATATCTTGATTCTTGCCGGGAGGGGCATATACATTGAAAAGCAAGATTGCCTTTTCGGTTGCTGCATTATGTGTTTTTAAAAAAACCTTTATGCATTGCAGGTAGTATGATTTAGTCTGAATAACTTCCTGGCCCCACAAGTATTCCTCCCTCAGTAAAATGGCCAAACCACCTTTTGCGTGGCCCCGATTGGTGGCTTTGGCTGGGATGTTGTAAACATAATAGCTTTTCTGGGAAAATGATTCAGTTGCCCAGGTTTCTTGTAGCATCAAGATATCTGGATGGTTACTTATGGCTTCCGTCAATTTGGTCTTAGTTTTTCCCGCCATATTCCACGATATTATTTTTAGACCATTGCTAAACAGATTGTCCTAGACATGTAGAAAATGTATTACTATTCAAGTTCTCAGATACCCATGACCATGACTTTATACATTCACTGTAGTCTTTTCCTTTTAAATCTTGATGCCATACTGCCCTTTCTCCATTTTCCACTTTTATTTTTAGAATGTCTTTCCCTGAATGATTAGTTCCTGTGTTCGTCGCTCTAGTCACGTCAATGTGTCTAAGGCGATTTTTATATTGAGAGTTAGAGATTGATCGTATTTGTTCATCGTACCCTGTGGGGATTCTGTTTTCCTTTGGATTCATTCTTACGATAACATCGTATCCATGTTTGTGTAATGTCTCTTTTTCATTAAGTATGATCCCAGGAATAACATATGACCAGAAGGTTACTGTTACTATTTTATTGTTGTCTTGTTGCGGAAAAATTACTAAATCTATTTCATTGCTGTTTAGGGATTCCAGTGGCTTTATATAGTGAAGGAGATTGATGACCCTTCTTCTATTGAGAGGTACCATATCCGTTGGGAAAAGTTCTGCAAGTTGTAATGTTTTGGAGTATGGCATTCCTGTTCCATAATGGTTTTTTCCTTCATTGTTTCTTTCACATGTGTCTTGATGTACTGATTTTTCGAAAAGCTTATATGGATGGAATTCTTTTGCTGCCGGATCTAATGATTGTAATTTCTCTTCTCTTTTTTTCTAACTGGTTTCCATATTTTCAATCGGTCTAGACTTTACAGATTCTACAGATTCAGCTTCTTGTACTTCTTGTGTTTTATTGACAGTTATAAACTTTTGGAATTTCAACTTGCGGTTTTTCTTTTTATGGATACGTCTTAGTGGCTTTTTCCTCTTTCTTTTTCCTTCAACTTGCTCAGTTTCTATCTTTTTGTTAGTTTTTTCACCCTTTTCACTTTCTAATGTATTATTAAGGCTGACTTCTTGAGTATTTTCAACCATATCATCGTTTGTTGGTGTATTTGATTTGATTGCTTTTGTGAAAATTGGATATTGCCTTTCACTTAGGGGTTTTTCCGTAAAAAGTTTTTTTAGGGAGAATATTGGTGTTTCATGTTGACTTTCTAACTTTCCCTTTTTTCGTTTTGGTACATCTGATGTCTGAGTGCCACAGTCGTATTTTAGTGTCTCCTTTTCAATGTTGTAATTACTTGTATTGTTCTTTTGTAGTTCATTATTGTTAGGTTTCGAATGTTTTTTTTTCCATTTCAGGGAGTTTTCTTTTCTTCTTTTCCTCAACTAGATGCCTAAGGATTCCAATTTGAACGTCCAAGGTTTGGTCCGAATTTTCTAATATATTTCCCAGAAAGGAAAGGACCGACTCTAGTATTTCATGTAGCGAGAAGAGGGCTTTTGACATTGGTGTAACAATGTTAGCTGAATAGTTGGTTTTTATATTGAAAGAGTCTACAGATGATTCAAGTGTAAAAGGTTGTGCTGGGTTTTTTAACAGAGGAGGACTATTAGTTATTTTAAGCTCTGATTGATTTTCTGATATCTTTGATTTATTTGCACAAAGTTCTTCTAGTTGACATGTATTTCCAAAGCTTTTTTTAGGTGTAGAGGATATTAAATGAATCTCCTCTTGATCCTGGTTTTGTAGATTATTAGAGGAATTTATAGATTTTTGTTTGTTGTCAGAAACCAAATTACTCAGATTTAGATTTAGATTTGGTCCAGATGTAATTTCAATGCATACTTCTGACCCTGTGGGTATTACTGAATTGGTTATCGTTTCTGTCTCCATAATTTTTTTGTCAATTTCGTCTTTAGATGTTAGGGCAGAGAAATATTCACTGATAGCCGGGGTCCGCGTTATGCGACCTTGTTTTATTGATTTGTCTGTAGTTTTCCGTACGGCATCCTCTGTGCCCATACGTTTCATGAAGATAGTCCGTGATCATAGTTTTTTAAGCCCTATTTCCTTTTACGCAAAATCTGTTGTTACTATCAAGCTTCTATTCCCTCGTACTTGGGGAACAGGAATTGGCTCAATTTATGAGTACAATTACAATTTAGCCTTACTTATCAGGAGCAGATGTTGGTGGGGTGGCCCGTCCCGTCCTAGTACGTCCTCGGACGGCCACAGACGGCCCGCCCTTTGCCCGGGCTTAGCGCCGCGCTTGGTCCCGCGCGCGTCCCGCGTCGCGGGGGACTAGATGTTATTTTTATACGTATCGCCGGTGGGCGTGTCCTTGGGCGTGTCGCCTGGGGGAAGAGGAACCAGCTGATCCAAGCAGGGGTTGCTGGTCCTCGCAGTCCCCCGGGCTAGATGTGTTATTCCGCCCTGGCCTCGACCCTATGGACTCAAGCTGGGAGCGTAGAACAGAGCGTGCCGACTGCAGCTCTCGCTCACACCAGCGAGTCCTCGGGGAGGCGACACCACGGAACGCGGAGAGTTGGTCGTTCCTCTCTGACAGCGCAGAAAGCAGGCAGCAATGAGTAGTTCACTCACACAATACAGCCAGGGAACAGCAATTCCAGGTGAGTGGCGCCCGCGAAGCGGGTGTCACAAAGTTAAATTCCTGATTCGCCGGTGGGCGTGTCCGTGGGCGTGTCGCCTGGGGGAAGAGGAACCAGCTGATCCAAGCAGGGGTTGCTGGTCCTCGCAGTCCCCCGGGCTAGATGTGTTATTCCGCCCTGGCCTCGACCCTATGGACTCAAGCTGGGAGCGTAGAACAGAGCGTGCTGACTGCAGCTCTCGCTCACACCAGCGAGTCCTCGGGGAGGTGACACCACGGAACGCGGAGAGTTGGTCGTTCCTCTCTGACAGCGCAGAAAGCAGGCAGCAATGAGTAGTTCACTCGCACAATACAGCCAGGGAACAGCAAGTCCAGGTGAGTGGCTGGTCAGACCCAGCTTACAGGGTGGAGCTTAGTACCTTAGACTTCGCGCAGATTCAGGGTTTCCTATACGGCTCCCTGGTGCCGCAAACCCTGCCCCCAATCACCAGGAGGGTGCTCATGGCCTGGCGCGCTGCCCTTCGCCTTCGAAATGGGACCAGCAGCTGACCAGACAAATGCCCCTATGGCATGGCACCTGGTTGAGGGAGGTCTCATCCCTGGAGGGTTTCCGCCACTCGGACTTGGTGGGGATCTCACTACTTGGGGACATGTGGGTAGGGGACCACATGCGCTCCTTTTCTGACCTACAGCACAGACACGCCCTCCTACACTCCCAGTTTTACAAATATATGCAACTCCATCACGCCCTTCACATACACCTCCCAACACCCACCTCCCTCCCGGAATTTAGCCCTCTAGAAGCCCAAGTACTGATGGGGAACCTGGGTAGGGGAGGTGTCCCATATATACCAAGCATTTGTAAATAATTGTCCTACATCCCTTGACCGGCTTAAGGAGTGATGGGAGGGGTGGGTGGGTTCCTTGGATGAGGCAGACTGGCGGGACACCCTCATGGCACCCTGTTGCGTGCTAATCTAGGACCCTGATCGATACTGTGACCTTATGCCCCTATTCGGCTATAAATCCATTTATTCCCTATATTGGCATAACCGTTCAAGTGCAATATTCAGAAACTCGTCTCTGGCCTCACACGAACAGAGCCACATTTCAGAATAGCTTTCTCTGCCACTTCCTTTGCAACCAATTAGTGCAATGACATAGCAGAAGTTACTATCTGAGATTCCTAGATTAACACTCAGAGTTCTTCAACAAGATAAAAACTCAGCAACCTGGAAATCCCCGCTTGCTGTGTTTTGATTAGTAATAGAACTCTAATGAGCACTGATAGACGATCACTTCCTAGAGACATCTTTATTGACGTCTTATGTCCAAAAACATACGTCAAACAAGGCACCTTTCAGGTATAAATATTACCAACGTTGCCTTAAGCAAACGCTGCTGTTTGCTATTGTGTTGCTGAAGCTGATGCTGCCAGCTATCTCGCTGCTGCTGAAGAAGCTGTCATGCTGATGATACCATAGTATCGCTACTGCTATCCCTGCTAACTAGCGAACGATGGTGTGGTGAACTTAGGAGCTGAACAGCCATCCCCTGCAAGAGTCCAGCAGATGCAAGCTGCCCGCGGACGCTGCCCCTCCTCCTCGACGCGCTGAGAAGGGACGCTGTCTTTCTCCTGCAGAGAAATCCAGCCCTGGCGTTTCTAGTCTACCCTTGCGGGTGACTGGGATATCGAGTCCCTGAAGGAGATACCAGACCTCCATCATTCTATTCCAGAGGTATGGTGTTGACTAAACCCTTAGAGAGAATTCTTGAAGCAAACCTTGGCAAAACCAACTTAAACTAAAGCTACTTACTTACTCCCCTCCCAAGTATTAGGCTTAGGTCAGGTACACTGGGGTAGGCGTAGTTAGGAGCACCAGTTGAGTATTTTAGCCTAATGTATATATGAATGCATGTATGTTTTATTCATTTTAAACCATTGTATGGCTAAGAAACCATATCAATGCTTTTACAGTATTATTTCGCAATACTTATCTTACTGTACGTACTTTTTATAATAACAAGTCTTGCAATTGTGGCAATTCATTTCTCTTGTATAAGAAGAAAGACTGTTCAATAAATGTTACCCTTTATTGACAACGCCCGTCTCTCTATTCTCTACATATTGTGAAAGTAATCTGCACCAACCTGACTGAGTAAAATAACTGTCTATTGTTCACACGACTCTAGAGATTGACTCTTATCTGAGGAGCAAAGTTGTCATGTTGCACGGTTGTTGGAAAACTGAATCCCTTCTTGGCTGTGCCAGGGAAGCTGATCACTTCCTATTCAGTCAAGAAAGTTTCCAATGACCCCTGAGCTAGTTGGTAACAACCCCAATTAAGTTTAGCATAGTCAGTAGACGCCTGGAAGATCCGCACTTCTACGTCGATACTACTGTTTATCTTATTCCAATGCGCAGGGCCCATTGGGAAAATAGGAACTACACTACATGGCGCCCTAACGTTTGGTAAGGCGATAAACTAACGCAAGACATTAGAGTAACTCAGTCGTGCATATTTCACACAGACCCCTTTCTCCCTAAATACTCCAATAGACGTCTGGAGTGGGTGAAAGGCTAAAATTCGCCCGACCTTAGTAGGAAAAGATTCCTATGTAAAGCTCTGGTTTATTCAACGTTGAAGGATACAGTGTTCCAAAATATTGTGCACCTAATCTTTGTCTCCTTGGAGACCAACTCTGCAAAACCTGTATTTATAAAATGTCAGACAGTGAAGAGGAAAGGGAAGCAGCTAGACTAGCGACCCTACTGATAGAGGAAGACTCGAGTCTCCTAGAGACTGACCCGGATGCTATCGACATCCCGGTCCACTTAAGAAAATCTATAACTTTAAAACTTATAGAAAACGGACTGACACCACAAGGTGGTACAGTAATTTTCGTGATAGAGGCACATGAATATCGGCAGACAGAGGTATTCTATTCATGGATAAACTTTCCAGCGGCAAACGTTAGAACAAAAGAGTTTCACTATTACAAAATAGAGAAACCACCGGAAGAGTACACTCCTTTCGAGGAGACTGAAATCCCACTAAATTTCCAAGAGCACCTGCTCTGGTTTAATGGCGCCCTAAAACATAATGATCATATTACCAGGCTCGGTCCACTAGGTAGACCAGGAGCAACGTGGCCGGTTCTAGCCAGCTACACACCACATCCGGACATTGCAAAAATGTCTAGAGAAGAGCTATTAGTACAGCTAAAAACACTTATAAAAATACATAGGCAATTAGTCCAATATGTAATGCGGACTGCAACAGTCCAACCAGCTGTTAATGTACCACAGCTGACCCCTCATCAGGGGAACACTAATAAAATTACACCACAGAACATACAGTCATGCCTTGGTGAAACACCCATAAAACGGGAACAAATTCCTTTCTGGTTACCACAAAAAATCACTCAAATAGAGGCAGTACTTCCGGATACTACCCCTATCGAGAAACACAGAATCTTGACAATCTGCCTTCCTATGGGAATCGCACCACACGTGGAGGACTGTGACACTTGGGGTACAGTCTTTGCTTCCATTTACACAAAAACACATGGTGTTCCGTCTATGGCGGTAATACCAGATGTACTAAGACAAATTCAAAATGAATACGATCCAGAGCCCGCTTTAACTCTTGGTATGAAATTACTGAAAGACTTCAAGCAGGTCTCGGCTATATTATTAGCCAACATAAAGGGAGAAGCAGCATCTGTGGTGATCTGCCAGAAGTTGAAGGAAACAGATATAACAGATCAGCCAATTGAGCTTGCCAAAATCATAGAAAAATGCTATGAAGAATTAGGTAGAGACAGCTTGGGTGAAAAACCAGTAAAGCCCCAACTGCTCGAAAATCCTGAAAAATTATTTATTAAAAATAATTTAAACACTCCTAAAAAGAGCTGGGATGGAAATAAACAATCCACTCCCAAGGAAAAAGTTTTCCAGTCCAGAGGAAGGTCTCCTCGACGGAGGGAAAGAACTCTGACTCGAGAACACCAGTCTCCCCAGAGGGAGCCCTCTGAGAAAAGATATAACCTTAGAAATAGGGATAATTTGAAAAAACCTGATAGATATCAAAGTATTGATACACGTCCCTCTCGATCTTTTTCGCAGAAATTGGAAAGAAGAGGACGGTCAGACCCAGGAGAGCAAACCAAGTCCAAAGACAAGGAACCTGCTCAGAGTAAAAAATCTCAATTTCCAAAAAAGAAGGTAGCCAGTATTAGAGTAATCAACCATGCCGAGAATACTGAGGACACAGTTGAAAACGGGGAGTGGGCACAGACAATGCTAGACAGTGCAGCAGAAATCAGTATAGCCCGCGAGATCTTGATGAGTCATCTGGAGACAGTGGACACGAATGAATACATTCAGGTTGAAACTGCCGACACCAGACTTAGCGAGCCCCATAAAATATATGAAATAACATTGCGTATAGAGGGTGATAACCCTAGGAAAATAAAGGGTCTATTTTGGGACAAACTCTCAAAAGGCTATGATATTCTGTTAGCTGAAAAAGATTGGCCCCCAGAGTTTGTCAGGGAGTGCCCACGTGGCGAAGAAATGATTATGCCTGCCTTCTCGAATCACATTCCGATTCACAAAAAATATACTTATGCAAGGAAATGGGCAGTGGCCCAGGCACCGGCATTATATAAAAATCATGTAGGATGGGATGAGGACTCTCCTCCCCACAAAATCCAGTTAAAAAGTGAACCAACTGCCCAACAGCAGTATCCCATTAAGCAAGAAGCTAAAAAACAAGTCAGGGAGATCTTAGATCAACTTGAATACCAGGGGGTGATTGAAACATGCACCTTTCAAATGAACAATCCTTTGTTTCCAGTCTCCAAGCCAGACAATTCATATCGTCTAGTTTTGGACTACAGACACCTTAATGCATGTTGCAAAACTTTTGTAGTACAAAGCTTGCATAGTGCAGCCCTAATGAATAACATAGTTAGGAAAAAATATAAAACGACATTAGACATATCTAATGGTTTCTTTTGTCAAAACATTGCACCAGAAAGCAGATACTTGACCGCTTTCTCAGCATTTGGGTCACAGAAAAATTTCTGTCGACTCCCACAGGGGTTCAAGAACAGCCCAGGACTATTCCCAGCTAAGGTTAACAGAGTTACTACAAATATATGATGATGAGGCATTATCTTATGTAGATGATATCTATTTCACAGACGACGGCTTGGATACTCACTTGAAAAGAGTGAACACCATTATACTTGGGTTCGCGGCAGAGGGTTACAAATTCAACTTTAAAAAGTCTCGAATTGCCCATCTGACAGTACTATTCTTAGGGTACGAATTATCAAGTGAAGGAAAAAGCCTAGCGGACAACTTCTTAGAGAAGTGCGCTGTACTCCAAGCTCCAAAAACGCTGAAGAATTTACAATCCATTCTAGGTTTTCTGAATTTCGGAAGAACTTACATTCTAAATTACGCGGAGAGGGTTAAACCTTTCTACGAACTAATTAAACCTGATTTTAAACAAATCACCTGGACTCAAAACACACAGAAATTTTGAGATCACTGCAAACAGACATGTTAGCTAAAACTAAATTAGATACACGTGACAACACACGCGATCTTGTAATCCGAGTCATCCCAGGAGGATGCGGATTCACGTACCTAACCTCTAATGAGGGAGAAAGGGTACCAATAGCTTACAAATCAAATTTGTACACAAAGGCTGAAATAAAACTCAGTTCAACAGAGAATATTCTAACTGCGGTTCAGACTGCTGTAGCAAAAGAAAGGCCCCTAGCACAAGGTAAACGAATAATATTCGTAACACCTATACCGGCTTTAGAAGCGGTAACTAAAGCAAGCATTCCTAATGCTAAAGCTTTGCATCCGAGATGGATCCAGTGGGTTAATTCATTTGCTGCAACAGATGTAGTTTACAAATTTGATCCTAATTTAAAGACACAAGAATTTTTACAATATGAATATGAATGCCCTCTGCCAATTGAAATCCTGCCTCTCGAAGAATACGGAAGTATTATATAAACTGACGGATCAGCACAACCCGCAGTTGGGGGTAAACAAGCTTACAGTGCTGCGTGCGCGATTGTCAAAGGTCGTTGGCACAAAGGAAAATTTAGACCTATGGTCACTAAAACACAATCTCTAGGAGATTGCTCAGCTCAACGAGCTGAATTAGTAGCATTTAAGATGGCGCTAGAAAATACAGATCGCGAATTCCCCACACTAACAGTGTGCGATTCTTATTATTGCGTACAATCTGATAATGAATACTTGCAGAATTTGGTGGAAAATGGTTTCAAAGATGCAAAAGGTGGCACAATTTAGCATAAAATGCTTTGGGAACAGGTAGTTCTTTTACAGAAAGAACTACAAAAGACTCACGTGATACACACTCTGAGTCATCAACGTGATGGCGTTCACGTTGCAGGGAATTCTTTGGCTGATGAAGCCGCGAAGGCAGCTGTGCAAACGGCTTCCGTAGCTGCGATAACTCGGTCACAAACAAAAATAGACAGCGATATTCTACAAGCTGTCAGTGCGTCAGTAAAGAATGATAAGAAAACACTCCCAAAAGGCTTTCCAGAAAAGTACTTATATTCAACAGATACGAATAATGTTCCTTTTGCTCGAATCCCTGGAGTGGGGGATAGGGTAAATCCAAACATGGAACACAGGTTAGGACTAATCAAAGCGGCACATGAAGGGCTTGCTTCTGCACACGCTGCATTTCCGCAACAATATCACTATTAAAACAGAGATATTGGTGGCCTCGCTTGAGAATACAAACTAAAAAGTATGTATTAGAATGCGATATATGCCAAAGGATAAAAGTATCAACAGTAAAGCTACCAGCGCAGACACCCCTTCTCATCTCGGATAAACCATTTGCATGTGTTTACCTGGACCACTGTGGTCCCCTACAAAGGGACGGCAACTATAGATATATCATGGTAGCAGTGGATTCCTGTACGAGGTTCATATGGATGTGGCCCCAGCGCTCGGCTGACGCCAGAACGGTTATAAAAGATCTGCGAGTCTTTATCGGCACATACGCAATTGCCACGTTCCATTCTGACCAGGGTCCTGCTTTTAGCTCTCGAGCTTATAGGGAGGCCTTGGCCAGCATGGGAATTGGGTTGCGGTATTCTTGTCTGTCGCACCCCGAAGGGAATAGTGTGGTAGAAAGAAAAAAACGGGACATAAAGCGATCTATAACAGCGAAGGTATTAGGTTCAGGCGCTGGGTGGGTCAAACATTTAATAAGTGTCCAGACCAGTCTTAACAATTTGCCAAGAAAATCTCTAAAAGGTTTCAGCCCATACGAACTATTGTTCGGAATTAGAATGACAATTCAGGACTTAGATAGTCAGATATCAGTGGTACAAGAAAAAACAACAGACTTTGATATAAAAGATTGTTTGGCTGTTTTACAGGAACTGAATGAAACAAGAAAACCCTTAAGCAACATACAGTTAAAGCAACAGCCAGATACCACTGACGAGGCACCACAAGCAACAGCCCCAGCAAGGCCTGTCTGGATTCCAAAGATTGGGGATCTAGTCAGAGAAAAAATAGCAGTGAAGAAGGAATTTGGGCCTTCTTACAGAAAAGCAGTACCTGTCTTGGCAGTCACCGGAACAAGATCAGTAGTACTACCGCCCCTTGCTGGTAAAAGGAGAACAGAGTTGTATCTATCGACCTGATAAAACCACAAGCATGTGGCCTATAATCAACAATAGGCCCAGTGGACTCCCGAGAAACAACAGAATACCCAAACTTGCAACAATCCAAGAGGTTCAAACTGAAAGACTAATCACATCCGATCAGCCTGCAGTGCACAGAGAAGGACTATGCAATAATGCCATGGAACTCGTGCCTCTTGAGACACAGATTGAAACAGTTCGTCAAGAAACACCAGTCTACAATAATGTGGCATCAGAAAGTGCTAACGAAAGACAGATTGAAAGAACAATCCCAACAATTGACAGAACTGCCTCTGGTTATTTCATCAACTTCGACAACTTCTCTGAAGATCAAAGTAACCCGGAAGTAATGCCAGAAACAAAAAAGTATTCTAAAGAAACTACAACTGAACTCTTTCAACAAATCAAAGAATTATATCTGGATTCACCGTTGATTGAGCATTGGATTATTTCAGGGGTACTCATACTCCTACTATGCCTAATTTTAGTTTTAATTTTAGGAAAGTTTATTACAATTGAATGGACACAGCAAGTCAGAACATCAACCTAGTCCTCAAACCACACAGATCATCCCACGTGAAGAAAAGAAAACTGTCAACAGTAAATGTCACAGCAATTCCAATACCCGGTGGGGTAGTATGGGAGAAAACTGACTATGAGATCTATGGTCCGGTCGAGATCCTGAAGTATCCTCATCAACTGAAGGTTTCCTTAAGTGACTTTGTAAAACCTAGTACATTCCCTGATGATTGGGACTTTGATAGTATTAATGACATGATGTCTGATTTAGTAATGTCAGCTAGATTCACAGAACATGATTATTTACAAGGTTCGTCTAGTTATGAACAGTTATTCTGTTTTACACATTATGGCGATCATTATTTGCATAGATCTGCACAGCCTAGAAATGTTTTTAAGTATAATCAATGGGAACATTGTGCTACACTACCTAAAAGCAGTTCTAAAACGTTCTTTGAGAAATTCAAGTACTTCTTAGGGTTTAACACCAGTGATGCAGAAACATTTTATTACAAACTGTTAGATAAAACAGGAATGAAAACAATGCTGACAAATTCTAAATTGATATATTCAGAAGCATTTTAAGAAAAAATGATGACATTTGGTTTTGATTATTGGAAAAATAACATTGAAACAAAAACCATTTGGGGTACAAAAGATTGGCAGGTACAAGGCCTAGAAGCACTATTCAGAACCTGCATGATACCAGAACAAATGATGTTTTTAAATGACACAATTCACCAAACATCCTGTCTTGGCCTAGCTAAGATCAAAGACCTTAACAAACTGTCTATTCCGAAGCCAATACCTGATAATGCAACAACAGATATTGAGATAGACGTAACTAAAATTTTACATTTTAACAGAACACATCCTGGTTGGAAAAAGTGGTTAATCTGGCCTACTGACACAAACAACTGTCAAGATAGATTCCTGAACAAAACACAGGGGTTAAAATGACCAGACAAGACCCTAGATACTCCCAGAGACAACATCCAGGGATAGTAACAACATACAGTGTAGGGAAACTCTGCCTTGAATCGCTAGGATCATCCACACTGGCTGAAATTAAGCAACACTTATCTTTACTTAAAGATGGTGCTGATTTGCGCGATTTTATTATGGGACCACGCAAACAGCGTCAAAAACGTTTCATAGCGGCCAGCATCTATGCTGCGTACAACGAGGCTTGGAAAGTCACACAAATTGAAACAGCAGAAAAAATACGAGAAATTGATCGTATTAATTTGGAAAAATCACTTTCTGTAGTGGACAATGGGTTAATGACTCTGTCCTCCAGAATATATTCGTTGGACAATATTATATCCTCTGCCTTTGATATAATAGACAGAGACTTGCTAATGTTACAGCATGGCCAGTCACAATTACGTTCTATTGTACAATTAGGCTGGACGCTGCAAAATCTTCGTTCAGGCTATGTGCCATGGCGTTTAATCAACACAACGTCATTGTTTTCCATTTTTAACCTTACTGATAAATAAATCAGCTTGGCACAGAAAGGAGCAGACTATACAATCCTGAGCATCGAAAAACTTGAGAGATTATCATTGACAATGTCAGAAAGTCCTGTCATTGAATGGATAATACACGGAATTATCACTATTCCGATAACAACTTTCCGATTTAAAAAGTGCCTTGAATACATACCTACTGGCCAGTATGAACGATTAGGTAAAGGTTATGTTAAGTCAGCATGGAAATTACCATACACACATTCATGCTATAGTGACAGCGAAAAAATGTATTTCTTAGTGGTGAAAACTGTAAACGTTCACTAAGCGGTATACTTTTGTGCCAGGGTATTAATTTACATGGAGCCTGTGAAGGTAATACTAACAACCTTTCATGCCACCAGCTTGTCACACCTGCAACGCAGATAGAGCCCTTCTTTATGCAACTCGCGAATGGGAGTTACATTCTAAGAACGGATCACAGATGTTGTGGCCTTGTTCCAGGGAAAAGTTATCTCGTAAGTGTAACTTCCATGGTCAAATGCTGTATGCAAGCATTGTTCCCGAGCGGGCCTGGAGACATAGAGACTCCCATCTGGCCTTGTATGCATTTCTCTTCTATACAAATTGATACTTTAAGCAAAATGAAGTCTGTGCTTTTACAGACAACAGTGCCCATAACGTCATCGAAAGAGACGTATGATCTCCTAGTTGCAAGGACAGCTAAGGAGGTTCATGACCTTTTATCAACAAATTGCCCCATGCATTTCGTAGAAATGTTGAGCCAACTCCTTAACATGTCTAGTGCCACAGGCATCCCAGGCATATTTAAGACGATTTTTACGGGACTGCTAACACCATTTCAAGCAATTCTGGGAATCGTTCCAAATTTTGTCCACTCTGTTTTTGGCGGCATACCCCAATTTTTGGGACTTGTAGCAGGGATTTTATTTTTGACCCTCCTGCTTCGTTATGGCAAGCCACAGCTCAGACATGACTCCTATGGGAATGGAAGAGACAATCCTAGCAATCCGCTACCGGGACAGAATAACTAGAGTCCTTGGATTGGCCAGGATGAGAGATCTAAACATGACCTGGTTTCTTTCATTCAGACCGATATGGCAAAATTGCATCTTACCTGTACTACGATGTATGCTATGCGGAGATAAGTGCGTGTTGGACACCTGTCTTTCACTTCCATCAGCAGTACCAATGGATGTCGATACTTTGCTCAGTCCGATAACGGCTCATGCATTGTGTTGTTCCCAGCGGCTACCAATCCTGATGACGGCATTCGTTGAGACTCCTGTGCTACGACTAGGTGGTAACAGTGGAGCGAGTGACAAAAGCAACATCACCCAGGTACAACGATCTGTGAGCATTGCTGATGCCGACTTTGAAGACAGCAATCATTCTCACACCTGCCAAGTTACAGCACTATCGAATTTGGTCGAACTGTCACCTGATTTTGTAGACCAATTCTTTGAGAGCCTGTCTGATATGATGTTCTCACCCGAACAGAAACAATAACTTTGGAGAAGCATTCCGACACACAGCGTTCCCATGAACTCTGAATTCGGCCTTCAGTTTTGAACAACAAAAACTGCTAAAAGCGTTGGAACTCTATTTTCCCCGTTCAAGCAATAATTCTTTTGAATTGAACACTTTTTAATATTCACCTTTTTCTGGCACGAAAAATTCTTTGCTTAAAGTAAAACTATTCATAGAGAACAGAAGCTTCAACTTCTATTTCTAAATACATCTAGAGACATAATAACTTTACACCAGCCTCTAGCATATTTTATTGCAATGCATTTATATGTGATGAAATTATCTCGCCCTTCTTCTGTTTCAGAGATATTTCATGTGTAATTCTTTTTGCATAATCGTTCATTGATTTCATATGCTATAATTTTTGAATGATTTCTATGCTTCAAAAACATACAGTGCCTAAATTTTCACGTATTACAAATACGCCTATTTCAAATGCATATATGTATTTTGGGGTGGGCAATGTTACACATGCATCTTATTGCTCTAGTTTTAGTAATTTGATGGACATGAATTCGTGGAGTGGGTGTTGCGTGCTAATCTAGGACCCTGATCATAAATCCATTTATTCCCTATATTGGCATAACCGTTCAAGTGCAATATTCAGAAACTCGTCTCTGGCATCACACGAACAGAGCCACATTTCAGAATAGCTTTCTCTGCCACTTCCTTTGCAACCAATTAGTGCAATGACATAGCAGAAGTTACTATCTGAGATTCCTAGATTAACACTCTGAGTTCTTCAACAAGATAAAAACTCAGCAACCTGGAAATCCCCGCTTGCTGTGTTTTGATTAGTAATAGAACTCTAATGAGCACTGATAGATGATCACTTCCTAGTGACATCTTTATTGACGTCTTATGTCCAAAAACTTACGTCAAACAAGGCACCTTTCAGGTATAAATATTACCAACGTTGCCTTAAGCAAACGCTGCTGTTTGCTGTTGTGTTGATGAAGCTGATGCTGCCAGCTATCTCGCTGCTGCTGAAGAAGCTGTCAAGCTGATGATACCATAGCTGCTATCGCTACTGCTATCGCTGCTAACTAGCAAACAATGGTGTGGTGAACTTAGGAGCTGAACAGCCGTCCCCTGCAAGAGCCCAGCAAATGCAAGCTGCCCGCGGACGCTGCCCCTCCTCCTCCTCCTCGACGCGCTGAGAAGAGACGCTGTCTTTCTCCTGCAGAGAAATCCAGCTCCGACGTTTCTAGTCTACCCTTGCGGGTGACTGGGATATCGAGTCCCTGAAGGAGATACCAGACCTCCATCATTCTATTCCAGAGGTATGGTGTTGACTAAACCCTTAGAGAGAATTCTTGAAGCAAACCTTGGCAAAACCAACTTAAACTAAAGCTATTTACTTACTCCCCTCCCAAGTATTAGGCTTAGGTCAGGTACACTGGGGTAGGCGTAGTTAGGAGCACCAGTTGAGTATTTTAGCCTAATGTATATATGAATGTATATATGTTTTATTCATTTTAAACCATTGTATGGCTAAGAAACCATATCAATGCTTTTACAGTATTATTTCGCAATACTTATCTTACTGTACGTACTTTTTATAATAACAAGTCTTGCAATTGTGGCAATTCATTTCTCTTGTATGAGAAGAAAGACTGTTCAATAAATGTTACCCTTTATTGACAACGCCCGTCTCTCTATTCTCTACATATTGTGAAAGTAATCTGCACCAACCTGACAGAGTAAAATAACTGTCTATTGTTCACACGACTCTAGAGATTGACTCTCATCTGAGGAGCAAAGTTGTCATGTTGCACGGTTGTTGGAAAACTGAATCCCTTCTTGGCTGTGCCAGGGAAGCTGATCACTTCCTATTCTGTCAAGAAAGTTTCCAGTGACCTCTGAGCTAGTTGGTAACAACCCCAATTAAGTTTAGCATAGTCAGTAGAGGCCTGGAAGATCCGCACTTCTACGTCGATACTACTGTTTATGTTATTCCAATGCGCAGGGCCTATTGGGAAAATAGGAACTACACTACAACCCAAAACCCTAACTACATCTTTAGAGCTACACCTGGTTCAGCTTTACTACCATCACACGGCATGCCTTACCCCGACACGTCTCTTCCGAGCCGGCATGAGAGCATCCCTGGCTTGTGAGCTCTGTGCTGGTACTCCAGCCGACTTCTACCACATGATATGGCTATGTCCGGCCTTGGAACCGTTTTGGAGGGGGGTGGAGCTTGAGCTCACACGGGCCTTGGGGTGGGTGGTTCCCCATGACCAGAGCAGCCTGCTATTGGGAGTGTTTGATGGCCTGGATGGCCCCCAGGCCGATAAGCGTTTCCTGGGGACAGCTTTGGCGGTGGCGAAGCAAGACATAGCGGCTCGTTGGCCCCAGACTGAGACGCCGGTGCTGCCGAAGTGGAGGAGGGGTGTTGATTGGTGTGGAGGAATCTCTCTTTGAGGCCCCAGTTTGCCCAGCGATGTCAGCAAAGTGTGGGGCAAATGGTTTGGCTTGTTGCCATCTTGATGGGCCTTAATCCGCTATGTGATTGTGTCATGAGGATGTTATTACACTCACTCAGAGGGGACTAATGAGGTCTGTGTTGTCACCAGGGAGGGACAAGGGTTTTTTGACTGCGATGTGTGACTTGCTAACAATGAACTTGTTTGTACCAGAAACTTAAATAAAATGTGATTATCAAAAAAAAAACTGGTGTCTAGTTGACTTTTTGCCCCCCCAATCCCTCCCCGCGGGGCAGAAAGACTCAAATCAAATCAAATATTGCTTTATTCGATTTTTGTATCTTAAAAACTCTCAAAGCACAGTACAGAATGGCAAACACATTTATAAAAAAAGCTCATATCATTTATAAAAGATTTTTTTTTGACACAGACAATACATTCTGAGAACAGTTTAGTACATAGAGTTCCTGTGTCTAATAATAGCTTTTAAAAAGGATGACGTGACCATCATTTTCAATTAATTTTCTAACATTTGAAGCCTCAAAAATGCTATTCTGCATTTTCTATGTCCCCACTTCTTTGAAATAGGAATTAAAAACATTCTCCTCTGTACAACATAAAATGTACAGAAAAACATGCAGCGTAACATGGATTGGATGGAAATATCATCACACGGGCATGGTAACAAATTTCTGGACCAAGAATTTGCTTCTGGGAAGGTGACCATTCTAAAAAAGGACCCACAGCAAAACTGTGTTAAAAGCATGCGGCAATAACGGCCCTGGAACTGTAACAGATAGGGTTGAATACCCTGACATTGCAACATCAAGTGATTCTCCATAACTGATTTCTTTTCTTTTTCTGAAAGCCAACGCTTGTTGTCTAAATGATTTAAAGAAGTTACTTTTCAGGTTTTTTCTCGATATCTCTTCCAGGCTACTTGGCGAATCAAAATATTCGGGATGTACAATAGCATACAATAGTTTTTTTACATAATAAATCCAAGGTATACTGGCTACCCCTTCTAGTTTGATACAGTCCATAATTACGTCTCTATTAAAGCTAGTCTCTGCAGACGACCGCACATTATGCCACAATAAAAGTGGATTTGCCTTAATATTATCAGATATGTAAGCCAATCCAAGTTCCTTATGGCATACAAATGTAGCTGTAAAACTAGGGACAGCTAAGAGATAGCACAAAAACGTGTTTTCACAGCATTTAATTTGTTGGACATCTGCTATTCCCCAAACCCTGCCCCATATTTCGCAGTAGATACGCATTAGGATTTGTAAATATCCATTAGCTCAGGGACTCGTCTACGACCCAATTTTTGGGAGAAATTATGCCCTGCACCTATGGCTCTGGAATAAGACAATTTCTTGCTTTCAAAGCCGCAGTCCATGAACCCGTCTTATCAAAGTTGGTACCCAAATAGGAGAATCTATCTGTATTGTCTATTCTTTTCTTTTCAATAAAAAATGTACATGTGTTACCTTTCTTAACCCCACAACTCATAGTAGGCCTTGCTTTTATTCACTTTTAGGCCTCTATCTTTCATGTAGGTCAGGGGTCTTCAAACTGTGGGGCTCGACCCCCAAGGGTGCAGTGAAGTGATGCAAAGGGGATCGCGCCTTCACAGTCCTACTTCTTCCCAGGCCCAAGGGCTTAAGACCCCCTCCTCCCTCGTCTCACTGCCCGGCTGCTGCTGCAGTGTAACTCGAGCTGTGGGCTGGGCTGGGCAGTGTCTGGTGTCATCTCCAACAAGTTTTTCACAGGTCTTTAAAGACCATTTGCATACTTACATGCCTTTCTAAACTGATTACAGAGGCTTCGTTTTTTCCTGGTTTCAGTACCCCCTGGGCCCCCACTGTGACTGTTCCTTACACTTGTATTTTACAATTACTGCTGTAGTGTGGAAATGTATTTAATGAAAAGGAATAAAAAGTAGGGTTTGCCAAAAGAAAAATGCCTGCCTGTTTTGTTTAAAGAGCCTGCAAAGATTTCCTCTTGACACTAAATAGACTTTTAAATACAAAAGTATCCATGCATTAGTTATGTGACTTTTCTGTCTTTGTCAGTCAGGGATCATTGAGGCAGCCCTAGAACACAATTAAAGCTGCTTTCCATTTATATTTGTTGTTCGAAGAATGCACAGATAAGTGCTTAAAATACAGCTTTAGGTGTCTGCCTATTTTTGTACAGACTGAGCCATCAAAATAATCTGCTGGCAACCCTAACCATGGACTGTAAGTTTGTTGCAGGATCAGCACATTATTTATTTCCTCCACCCTTGATCCCCGATTAATGCTGCAGCAGTTTAACTTAGATCTTAAACCCTACGCTGCCGTCAAGAACATGCTGAGTTACTTCAAGTGTATGGAAATGCACCCTGTATTCAGACAACTCGCTCCTCATTCTCGCCCTTCAGTTTCACGCTCACCGTGCACTCACACTGATCACCATGCACTCACACCATTCATCCTGCACTCAAAGTGATCACCATGCACTCACACCATTCACCTGCTCACCCTGCAGTCACAGTGATCACTCTGCACTCACAATGCACTTGCGCTGTTCACACTATACCTCACCCTGCAGTCACACAAGTACACTACTCATCCTGCACTCATGTGACACTTCACTCACCTGACCCCTTCACTGCTCAATAAGCAACTCACTCATAACAAGCCCATCACTAATCATACATTTGTTCGTCCCATTCTGAACTTGCATCCGCACCCAAATTCATACGCCACCTCACTCACCCCGCAGTCACTTCTCCTACCCTACTCTCGCACTGTTGCATTGCTCACCGTGCACTTACATGAACACTCTTTTCACCCACACAGTGTGCAGAGGGTTAATGTGCCTGCTACAAAAAACGTGTATCATGCAGATCACAGAACTGAGTGTGAGTAAACTATGAGTAGCGCTATAAAAAAAATGAAATGTTTGTCAGAAAGGTGCTATAGAGAGATGAGGTGCATTGTTAAAGTGAGAGGTTGAATGGGGAGAGTTCAGATGTTGTAAAAAGGGGTGAAAGAAAATGGCCTGCAAAGTGAGAGAAGGATCCAGGGTTAGGGTTAGGAGAGGAGAGAGGGATGGAAGGGAGGGGGTGAGAGGAAATCTGCATGGGCAAACTGCTTAACTCTGCACAAAACCGCCAGGTTTTTAAGTGACCCTGCCTCTCCTGGCCAGGGCCAGGTGAGCTTCTAATGTGGCAGCACATATTCCTGAGGAGTGGAAGGCCCTTCTCAAAGGTTGAATAGAAATCTTTCTAATGTTAATTGCTGTATTTTGGTTATAAACGGGTACGGATGGGGTGAAATCTTTCCTCAGTGTTACTGTGTGTAAAAAATGTCAAAATAATGAAGCAATGCTATCCCAAAATACGCAGCATCACATAACATCACTTACATTTTCTTCCCACACAATTTAGTCAAGCCTGTTGCGTAATTTGGTCCTCACTTGCCTCTTAATTCTAGTAGCCCTGCCTACAGGTTTAGAAGCTTATGTCACGATGTCCTGGTGCTCCAACGCTTCGCAGGGGCAGTACTGATGAATGTCCCGATCACCCTTCCACCGGTACCCTCGCTTCAAGAGCAAGACCACCAGCAGCAGGGAAAGGGGAAGTGGACAGAGAAGAGAATACCTGTACTTCGACTGGCACCCCTATCTTCTAGTGACTGCTATATTTCTTGCCGTCGACTCTGAGGGTGCCTAATACACAGAAGGGAAAGAAGCAGAGAATATACCACAAACCTTCCTTCACTACGCAGACTGTTCTTAAAAGGTAAACAAAACTTGTCCTACCAGTTTCTGCCCAGGTATTTGCCTCTCTTCTATAATGTGTATTGTTATCTGGCTGAGCTTCCTGCAGTGAAGACATATGCGAACATTAAGATCTCTACCCAGATACTCCCTCCCTCACTCTCTCACTCTCCCTCTGACTGAACTAGTACCTGTGAAGCCTTTTGCCAGACTTGGTCTCGGGGGTTCTATGAAGAGATGTTCATCTTGACAGATGTACAAGAAAGAGTTCAACAGACTTTCCGTAGCACGCAAAAAGGATACAGGAAGGTACAAGGGGGAGGAAAGGAAAGGAAAAACGCAGGGGGGAATGTCCGGGGGAAGTTAGGAATGCTGGACAATATAGTTCTTGTACTTGCTGGCTTGACGAGAAGATATAACACCTTACTTGTAGAGTTCTGGAATCTCATCTGTTGGATACTCAGCTTTGACGAGTCTTGTCGAGTCTTTTAGGAAGTACGTCTTCTCAGGAAAACAGCTATGATATCTGGTTGACTGTTGTCACCGCTCGAGGACAGCGGCCGGAAACTTCGTCAGGACTGTGGTGCCTCTCTGAGCTGTGAGAGCGCACAATAGGAATTTTATCTTACGTAAGTCTCTGTATACCAAATTACTATGACTCTCTGACTATCTGCTATAATTGCTGTAATTCTCCCGTCATGAATAGATGACGCGGAGCAGCGGCAAGGAAAAGCTTCTCGAACGGAATCTTCGTTGAAGTGCGCAGTTAGAAGCGCGCGCCTTCCAGAAGCCCACTAGAGGGCGCACCTATCTATTCCTCTAAATGGGACATTGAGCGGCCATCTTAGGGAGGGGAACTATGTACAGTCTTATCAGTTCTCTAGTTCAATGACTCGGATTACCTCCGGAATTTCTCAGTTTGCCAGAGGAGCAAGGGAACCACACATTAGCTCGTGTAGAGCGGGGCAATGACAGGGATTTAGATAACCGTCTTGAGGAAACTACAGTGGCTACTCGATGAATCCTGACAGTACCCCCTCTCAAGGACCGATTCATCGGTCCTGGTTTGTGTGGAAATCTGGAGTGAAAACGTTTCAGCAGTTGTGGAGCATGGATGTTACTAACAGGTTCCCAGGACCTTTCCTCTGGGCCAAACCCTTTCCAATCCACTAAATATTTCAATTTCCCCTTAAGGTACTTGGAATCTAAAATATCCCTAACCTCATATTCTGTGTGTCCTTGAATATTAAGTGGGTCAGGAGGTTTTGTGAGTCGTATAGGTGATTGAATCTTTTTCAGCAAGGATACATGGAAAACTGGATGTACACCAATCTTGGTCGGAAGTTTCAATTTAACAGTAACTGGTCCTAACACCTTCTCTATGGTATATGGACCCACAAATCCGGGTTGAAACTTTCTGTTTCCCTTCAAATGTAAATTCTTAGTGGACAACCACACCTGATCTCCTTCTTGGTACTGTGGGGACTTTTGTCTATGCGAATCTGCAGACTTCTTATAGGACGCCTTAGCTTTCTCTAAATTCTTCTCAGCTGATTTGTGCAAAGAGCTCAAATCTAAAAGGGCTCTCTTGGCTGCTGGGACATCTAACTCCTCTTGCATAATCATAAAGTTAGGATGCCTACCAAAGTTCAAATAAAACGGAGAGTATCCTGTAGACGCACTCTTCGCATTATTGCAAGCAAACTCTGCCATCCACAACTTTTCTGACCATTCCCCACCTTGATCCAACAGAAATAACCTCAAGTACTGTTCTAATTCTTGATTTATCCTTTCTGTCTGCCCATCGGATTCTGGGTGATAACTAGTAGACAATCTACCCTCTATCCCCATACCCTTTAGGAAGGCCCTCCAGAAGTGAGAAATAAATTGGGGACCTCGATCTGAGACCACTACCTTAGGGACACCATGAATTTTTACTATATTTTCACTAAATACTCTAGCTAACTGGACTGCGGTTGGAATTCCTGACAGAGGGACAAAATGACTCATCTTGGTGAAGGTATCTACCACCACCAAGATGGTGTTAAATCTCTTACTCAACGGTAGGTCTACTATGAGATCCAAGGAAATTGTATGCCATGGAGAAGTTGGAGTGGGCAAAGGCTGCAACAACCCTTGGGGAGCCTGTCTATTTGGTTTACTTCGAGCACAAGACTCGCAAGACTGAACATATTTCTTGATCTGATCGGACATCCCAGGCCACCAAAAATAACGCTGCACCAATTCTTGAGTCTTAGCAATTCCCTTGTGATTCGCTAGGGGATGATCTTGGCAGCTCTGCAAGGCCTTTTCTTGGAGATCAGTGGTAGGAAGATATAAGGCTTCTTTTACATAAGGTAGCTGATGTCGACACTGTCGTTCTTCTCCTTGTAGAACCCACTGTTGAATCTCTTCTGTGGTTAGACTCTTACGGACCTCTTCTTTGAAATTATCCAAAGTAAGTGCACACACTATCTTTCTTTCTGGAATGATTGGTTTAGCTTCAACAGTATGTTCGGATTCTTCAGTCTGTAATCGGGACAGTGCGTCTGCTTTTCTGTTCTTGGGGCCAGGTCGATATGTAATCACGAAGTTGAAGTCTGCAAAGTAAAGAGACCAGCACAACTGACGGGGAGTCAAGGTCTTAGCCGTGTTTAGAAACTGCAAGTTTTTGTGATCAGAATAGACTGTGACTGTATGTCGTGCCCCCAACAGATAGTGCCTCCAGTCCTCAAAAGCATCCTTTACTGCTAATAACTCTTTCTCCGTGATGGTATAGTTAACTTCAGCAGAGTTCAGATTTCTTGAGCGATACGCCACTGGATGCAACTGCCCAGTCTTTGGATGGCGTTGTGAAAGTACTCCCCCGATGGCCTGATCTGAAGCATCGGCTTCCACATAAAATGGTTCCGCAGGATCCGCGTGCAGAAGAATGGGGGCGGAAATGAATTGTTTCTTCAAACTCAAAAAAGCGGAATTTGAATCGTCAGTCCATTCAAATTTAACTCCTTTCTTCAAGAGAACAGTGATGGGAGTTATCAGTTGAGAAAATCCCTGAATAAATCGCCGATAGAAATTGGCAAAGCCCAGAAATCTTTGAATTTCTTTCACGTTCTTGGGGGCAGGCCAATCATCCACTGCTTTTACCTTTCCTGGATCCATGGTAACTCCCTGAGGTGAGATTACGAATCCCAAAAACTCCACTTGAGATACATGAAAAACACACTTTTCCAACTTAACAAAAAGTTGATTAGCTTGCAATCGCTCTAGAACCATTCGTACATGCTGAATGTGTTCCTGAGTGTTCTGAGAGTAAATCAAAATATCATCCAGGTAGATGATAGCAATCTTATCAATTAAATCACTCATGATGTCGTTGATGAAATGTTGGAACACTGCAGGAGCATTACAAAGGCCAAATGGCATGACACAATATTCAAAAAGACCAAACTTGGTTCGAAAGGCAGTCTTCCACTCATGCCCTTCCTTCATGCGAACCAAGTGATAAGCTCCTCGCAAATCCAGTTTGGTGAAAATTTGAGCTTCCTTTATCTGATCCAAAAGAACAGAAATCAACGGCAACGGGTACCTATTTTTAATGGTGACCTGATTTAATGCACGATAGTCTATGCAAGTTCTTAGGCTACCTTCTTGCTTCTTCGGTATGAAGAACAGTGGTGAGGATACCGGAGACTGAGATGGCCGGATAAATCCATTAGCAAGGTATCGATCTAGGTATTCTTTTAAGTGTACATTTTCAGCTTCTGTCAGGGCATAAATTCGACTACATGGGAGAACTGCTCCAGGTTCCAAATCTATGGTGCAATCATAAGCACAGTGGGGTGGCAACAATTCGCTTCCTGTTCACTGAACACAGACTCTAGATCTCGATACTCTGGAGGAATTTCTTCCGTCATAACCGCTCCAATGGACTGACCACCAAACGACAACAGCATAGATGGCGTAGGTTCTTTCTCACGAGTTTTAGTACCATAACAGTGAGATAGGCAAAACTCTGAATGCAGACTGGCTGTCCGGTTTTCCCAATCTATGGTCGGGTTATGAAGGGTTAACCATGGCAGTCCCAGGATCAATTGAAATTGTGGGGCATCGATTAAGTTGAATTGCAACACTTCCCGATGCCCATCCCCCTGAGTAATTTCCAATTCTTCAGTGTGACTAGTAATCGGTCCGGAAGTCAAGTTTGTTCCATCTACTGCACGTACTGGCTCTGGGCGGTCTTTTGCGATTGCTTTGATTCCCATCTGTCTAGCGTAACGGATATCACAAAAGTTTCCAGTGGCACCGGAGTCGAGCATGATTGCCACTCCGAAAATCTGATGTTCACGGAATTGCATAGTTACATGGAGAATCACATGAGGAGTCATGGTCTGTAGTGTATTTAAAATTAAATGAGATTCTGGAGCCGTCTTGTCTTCTTTCACCACCAGAGCGACCCCGTCTACTGGTGGTTCATCTCGTTTCCCTTAAACGGAGTCTTGGGACGCTTCAAGCAATCCTTAACAAAATGGCCGGCGGCACCACAATACAAGCACAACTTCTTTTGCCTCCGTTGTTCCTTTTCTTCTTTACTCAAGGGACCTCGAACTGTCCCAATTTGCATGGGTTCCGACTCTGAATTTCCTCCAGGTCCTTTTTCACTCTTCGCTCTGTCAAAGCGCGGGAAATTTATCTTCCAATCTCTCTTCTTTTCACCCTTGCGTTCTGAATTCCGAAAATCCAATTCCAGAACCAAATCCACCAAAGCTGACAATTCTGTGGGTCTATTAGGGATCTGAGCCAGAGTGTCCTTGATTTCATCCCTTAATCCACGATAAAATAAAGCAGCTCTTTTTTCCTCTGGCCAGCTAGTTTCCAGGATTAATTTATTAAACTGCGTGAGGTAAGTAATTAAATCTTTAGATCCCTGACGCAGCTCCAACAACTCGTTATCAGTGGCCTGAGATATCCTTCTCCGATCAAAGATCCTAAGAAGCTCAGCCTTAAATTTAGGGAAGTCACTAAGCAAAGGATCATCCTCACTAACCAAAGGCATGGCCCAATTGGCAGCATCTCCACTCAAATATGACAGGATAAATGCTACTCGAGATTGAGCATCCGGAAACAGAGTGGGGCGGCACATGAAGTGGAGGGAACATTGAGTCAAAAAATATTGGGCCTTTTGAGGATCTCCAGAAAACCTTTCAGGAGTCTCCAACGGAATCAGCGGTGATACCGAATGAATTACTTGAGCTACAGATTTTGGATCCACAGTAACACCACTAGTGACTGGAACAGCAGAACTCTGCACTGGATTTCCCATAGCTAACCCATCTACCTTTTGTGCTAACAGCCTTGTCTCTTGACGGGAAGCCACTAACTCTAATTTTAAACTTTGGTTTTCGTCCCGAACTGCTCCCAAATCTCTTTGAATACCCACTAAGATTGCACCTAATTCCTTCAAGTCCATTCCCTCAGCCATACTGCCCGGGTGAAGAAAAAATATGTGGGCACTTCAATCTGTCACGATGTCCTGGTGCTCCAACGCTTCGCAGGGGCAGTACTGACGAATGTCCCAATCACCCTTCCACCGGTACCCTCACTTCAAGAGCAAGACCACCAGCAGCAGGGAAAGGGGAAGTGGACAGAGAAGAGAATACCTGTACTTCGACCGGCACCCCTATCTTCTAGTGACTGCTATATTTCTTGCCGTCGACTCTGAGGGTGCCTAATACACAGAAGGGAAAGAAGCAGAGAATATACCACACACCTTCCTTCACTACGCAGACTGTTCTTAAAAGGTAAACTAAACTTTTCCTACCAGTTTCTGCCCAGGTATTTGCCTCTCTTCTATAATGTGTATTGTTATCTGGCTGAGCTTCCTGCAGTGAAGACATATGCGAACATTAAGATCTCTACCCAGATACTCCCTCCCTCACTCTCTCACTCTCCCTCTGACTGAACGAGTACCTGTGAAGCCTTTTGCCAGACTTGGTCTCGGGGGTTCTATGAAGAGATGTTCATCTTGACAGATGTACAAGAAAGAGTTCAACAGACTTTCCGTAGCACGCAAAAAGGATACAGGAAGGTACAAGGGGAGGAAAGGAAAGGAAAAACGCAGGGGGGAATGTCCGGGGGAAGTTACGAATGCTGGACAATATAGTTCTTGTACTTGCTGGCTTGACGAGAAGATATAACACCTTACTTGTAGAGTTCTGGAATCTCTTCTGTTGGATACTCAGCTTTGACGAGTCTTGTCGAGTCTTTTAGGAAGTACGACTTCTCAGGAAAACAGCTATGATATCTGGTTGACAGTTGTCACCGCTCGAGGACAGCGGCCGGAAACTTCGTCAGGACTGTGGTGCCTCTCTGAGCTGTGAGAGCGCACGATAGGAATTTTATCTTACGTAAGTCTCTGTATACCCAATTACTATGACTCTCTGACTATCTGCTATAATTGCAGTAATTCTCCCGTCATGAATAGATGACGCGGAGCAGCGGCAAGGAAAAGCTTCTCGAACGGAATCTTCGTTGAAGTGCGCAGTTAGAAGCGCGCGCCTTCCAGAAGCCCACTAGAGGGCGCACCTATCTATTCCTCTAAATGGGACATTGAGCCGCCATCTTAGGGAGGGGAACTATGTACAGTCTTATCAGTTCTCTAGTTCAATGACTCGGATTACCTCCGGAATTTCTCAGTTTGCAAGAGGAGCAAGGGAACCACACATTAGCTCGTGTAGAGCGGGGCAATGACAGGGATTTAGATAACTGTCTTGAGGAAACTACAGAGGCTACTCGATGAATCCTGACAGCTTAGACGCCTCAAAATGTTGACAGGGGGTGTCACGGCATCCAAAAGTTTGAAGACCTCAGATTAAGGTAGTGAATCTGGTAACAGCTCTTTGTGGGCCTATCTGTGTCCGTGCCTTAATAACTGCATCATCGGCATACAATAAAATGGGGACTGGGGTGTTCTTAATAAGTGGATAATCCTACCTGTCCTGTGCCAAATACGGTCCTACACTATTTATATAAAGGGTAAACAAAAACGGGGCAAGTATGCATCCTTGTCTAACCCCCTTATTTATACTAAATTTGATTGTGCATGCTCCCTGTTTCTCATATCAAACCCTTGCCCCTGCTCCCCTGTACAATTCCTTAATGAATAGTAGCAAAGTGGGGTCAACATCCATCTCTCTTAATGTACTCCATAGTTTGTCATTCTTTACACAGTCGAAAGCTGAGCTTAAGTCAACAAACGTAGGAAGAGCTTTCCCCTTTTTTTGCTAATGTGTATTTGCCTATGATTAATGCTAACTTTAATCCCTGTTCGGTCGTTCCCATACCTGCCATGAACCCATATTGAAATTTAGAAAGTAAGCCTGTCTCTTCTACCCACCGATGTAATTTGTTTAAAATAACCTTCCCAGTGACTTTCATAAGTGCATCCAGTAGCGAGATTGGTCGAAAGCAACTAGGGCCATTTCTATCTCCCTTTTTAAAAATCTGTGTCACAATTGCATCTGACCAAGTGGGGATAAACCTATGGCTATTACAACTATTCAAAACATTTGTTTGGAGCGGGCCCATAGCTCAACATTAGACTTATATACATCCACAGGGACACCGTCGGGTCCTGGGGCTTTCCCTGCGGCGCTCTCATTAATGGCCGTTAAAACGTTTTCATGGGAGATTAGAATATTCAAGGGAAAAGATGTAGTATATGTTTAAAGATCTCCCTCTACTTCAGCAGAAATTCCCTCACTCTGGGTAACAGCTTCATCCTTATAAAGGTCCATAAAGTACTTTACCCAGTTATCTTCCATGATTGACACATCGATAATATCAGTTTCCCTATGTATGAAGAAGGGAGCATTAACAGCCTTCCAGAAACCAGTGTTATCCTTTCTTATACATGCCTGATGTAGAGCCTACCATGCTTCTATTTTCAGCTGGGTCTTTCGCTTTTTAATAGCTTGTTGGTAGTTTATTCTGGCCAGGCTCACTTCTTCCTTTATTTCTAATCTCTTTTTTAGAGCTTTCATTAAGTGGGCGTGGGCATTACTGCAATCCCTGTTAAAACAGCCCTGTGCTATGTTCATACCCTGTTTCTGCGCCCTTGTAAGTAAGTTTTGTGTTTCCTCTGTCATTCTAAGGAATGCTTCGAAAACTTGCACATCATCGCGAGAAACATGTTTCAAAGTCCCCGTACTTCTTGTTTACCAAGGTGTCAAGGAATATCGCAGGGTCCACTTTAGTCCAGTTCATGGTGTAATCATTTGTCCTTGCAAGATTTATTTTACTATGATATGTTAATTCTTTCAATTTGGAAGATTTTGTGTCCCCTGCAAAAAAGAGATCTAGCCGAATCGGGTAATGGTCACTCATCACTATTTTACATATTTTACAGATATAGACCTTACAGGATTACCTATTTGAAATAAGGGGAAAGTCAATTACCGAATTACACCCGCTCCCAATATAGGTTGGCTCAAAAGGTAAAGGGGGAATACATAATTTGTTTTCATAACCCAGGTCGTATTGAAAAATGATTTTGTTCAACAAGTTCTCCAGGATCGTATTGTTAGTGAGTCCTCTTTGTCTTTACCTATGCCACAAATGCCCTGGTTGCTGTATGGACATAGGGGACAGTTAAAATCACCAACTCAAATAATGCACATGTCCCCTGGCAAGTATTCTTCTATGTGTCTCAAATTTTGAAATAAATCTGCTAGGACCTTAGTGATTTGGGTTTTTGGAATGTTATTATAAAATGTATTAAAACTGTTCCCTTCTTCCCCCCAATACTTACTGACAATAGCTGGTTAAAATCAGACACAATCTCAAACTTCACAATCGATTACACCGCCATGTTAGAAACATAGGTATATAACCCCCTTTACTGCGACCCATCGTACCCATTCTGGCAGGGGTATTAAAGGTATGAAAGCCATTTATATGTATTTCTTCGATTACCCATTTTTCTTGTAGGCGGATAATAGAATAATCCTCTATGAACATTAATCATGAGAGGTCTCTCACCTTGAATGCAAGCCCTGCAATGTTCCAGGATACCATTTTACACGTTTTACTTAATTCTGAACTCCTGTATCCTAGCCCTATATCTGCTGGGATAGTACCATCTCCTAGCGTGTTCCCTGTCTCAGTCTGTGTTTCTTCTGTATTTAGTCTGAGTTCACCAGTATTTTGTTTTACAGTTACGTCCTCTAATATGTCCCCCTCCGTCCGGCTGTCTTCAGTATTCAATATAATTTGTCTAACTTCCTTCTGTATAATATGATTTTGGTCAAGTCCCTGAACTCCCAAATTATTTGCCTCTATCACAAACCCTTTCACCCTCCCCTTTTCACTCCTCCTCCTGTACTGTCCTCCATTGACTCTAGTAACTCAAATCGATTTTGGATTGGCACACTCCACTGTTTGATTGCACTATTGCTCAAGTTCTTGGATTGATTTCTTTGTAGATATGGGGGTGGGGGGATAGGAAGCCCCCAGTGGTAAGACATTTATTTCTCTGTTATTGATTGATAAATGTCCTCTCCTATTCTTAATTATACGTACTAATCTAGGGTTGTTAAATGTTAGAACTATGCAATCACCCTCTAAGGTTTTACGTTCTTTTCCAACCCACATAACCCGTCTTGCCATTTTAAAGGTTCTAAACAGTGCTTCGCTGAGATCAGTATGTCGTCCTAACCAGTGCAACGATTTATTTGCGAAGCTCTTTCCAGGTTTCCTGCCCTTGTATGAGTTTCTTGGGGACATTGGCCAGAACTACTATATAAGGTGTGGTCGCCCGGGGTAGATCTAAACGTTCGGCCACTGGAGTCACTAATATATATTTAGTTGTTGTCTCTAATACACTTACAATGCTCCCTGGGTCCAAATGTTTCCCAACATCCTGTATTTTGTATCCAGAATTCCATGGCTGCTCGTTTCAACTGGCAGAGTTTTTTTGGGACGAGAGTCTAGGTACCTGTTCTAAGGCTGGGTTAACATGAGGGTTTATGCCGTTTGGCCCGCTTGCGGTGTTACATGCGTTTAAAATGGATAAATTCCCATTATGTTGGATGCTCAACTCTCCTGTGGTGACTTTCTTTTTTCCATTAAAATAGCCCTCAAGGGACGCCACTCTGTCTGTTAATTTCCCTAGTTCTCCTATCATAGGGGTATACATTTCATCAATTTTTTTTATATAGTTTCTAGGGCTAAAGTATGTTCCTCAACTTGAGAGTTCAATGTTATTTTTCCTGCATTACCCTGTCTTTTGTGTGCAGGAGATTTAGGAACAGGGGTTTTCATTTTCTTAGATATTGATTTTTTGGGCCGATCTATCTTGCTTTTTCCCACGCGTTCCGTGATTAGGACCTCCTCGCTCACGTCTTGGTTCTTAGTGCGCTTTGAGGGTGGTTGGGAATCTACATCTTGATCGCTCCCCTCTATTAGATCAGAAATTTCCTGTATACACACATTCGATCTTCCCTGTACACCTAAATTTTCATTTGGGGGTGGGCTAGTAATATTTTGATTACTTAGGAGCGACAGGTCTTCCGACATTTCCGCCCTCCTCCCTTTAGTAATCGTCTCCTCTACTGTATTTATTTGTTGTTCTATGGCCTCCATAGCACCAGATAAATAAGTCAGTAAAGATGTTCGACCGACTAATTTCGAATTCGTTATCTGGCTCATTTTCCTTTTGCTCATGACTACGGTCTTCGATAGATCAACCCTGAATATAGTTAAATCCTATAAGTGTTGTAATTCAGCCAAAGCGATCATATGACTCTTCCACTCGGCTGGGAGCAAACCCCCCAAACGTCCTGGGATTTATGACAAAAGAAGCTGGAGGGACAGAGAATAACGTATGTTTCAGCAGCAAATTGACCCAGCAATCCAATATGCGTTGCAAAGCACTCGACCCTGCAGGGCACGAAAGGTGACAAATATAAGGGGGTAGCCCAGCCTGGCCTCTTCTGGTCCCAGACGGTCCCAGACGGGCCCACCCTTGGTCTGGGATTCATCCAGGCTATGTCCTGCGCTTGTCCAGGGCTGCGGGGGAAGAGGCTGCGCTTTGAGCGCGCTGGCTCCGTCTCAACCTCACTCGTGGCAGGTGTGTAGAGTCACCGGGGCACTCTGGGGGTTGCAGTCCACCCCAGAGTGTAAGGCTCGATCTGCCTTAGATGGCGAGGCAGCACAACGTAGCCCCTGGGACCCTCGCCCCACCAGGGGTAAACAGGAGGATTTAAAATACGGTGGCAGCAGTGAGGAAAACACCACATTGGACCAGCAGCAGGCAAGAAGAAAACACTAATTGTGCAGGGGGTGGGGGCATTGGCGTGCCCATATTATTACCTAAGGAAAAAAAATCCATGCTTCTACTGGGCTTTCTGCCACCCAGGGGAGCAGATCAGGGGGTATAGACCCCATCTGCCCCTCGGGGGGGGCAGAAAGACTGAAATTATGCCCAAAAAGGGGCAGCAAAGGCCCTTTCCCAAGGGGCTGCTCCCCCTTCCCTGGTGGCTAGTGGGTGGATCCCTGCTTGGGGATCGCCCTCCCCTTTCTAACAATGCCTCTCCCAAGTGTTTCAGTGCTCAGAGAGCTGAGATAGCCTTAGGAGCACTGAAACACTTAAACTGGAACTAAGTTTCAGTTTTGTTTTCAGTCTTTTTATAACAGCACGCCATGCGTGTGATCGACATTAGACTGAAAACAGCTGATGGGCCTCGGGAGGTTGAGGAAGCTCTTCCCCACCTCCCGAGGTACAAATAAAAATGTGAAATCCCCCTGCTGTTTACAGCCGAGGGATTTCCTGCCCCTGTCCTCATGACGGAATGGTTCCGTCATGAGCATAGGAACACCGATGCTCATGACAGAACTATTCCGTCATGAGCATCAAAGGGGTTAATAGAGTAATCTTAGCTATATTATAATAAGACAAATATTTACGTTGATAGGTAAATATTTAAAGTATGTAAGCCTATTAGTACATAATGAAAAGGTAAAAGTACTTGTTCTTTTTTCTTTTCAGTCATCAATTTCAAGCTAAGCACAGATAGGTACAATGCCATAAAAAGTGAGAGAATAAAAAAACAGAAGCACGGACACTATCTCCTAACAACTGAGAAAAAAGGGGCAAAATGGCATAGAAAGTTGCGAAAGAGAAAAGAGCTACTGCTCAGAGGATCAAGTAATTTCTTAAAATAGCATGTGAGCTACCGGAAAATCAGCAAAACCAAGCAAACAAAAACCAAAGATGATAGTCCTATTCCAAAAGAGGTGATGGTACCTAGAAATATAGACAAAATGATAGCTGCAGAGGTAACTGGTAGGTGTAAACAAGCCCCTGTATATAAATGGAACTGGAGTAGAATTTCTTGTGTCTGCCAGGAATCTATTGATATATTTCTGTGCAGAAGTCTGAAACTGAAAATAAGTCTGTTGCAAGGATTTGATCCATGCAAAGTAAGGAAGTTTGCTAATTTACAGGGACAGTCACTAGCATGTGTATCAAAGACAGTTTGCCAAAGCACCTCTCATCATTTCAGAATGTTATCTTACACCAGTCGAAAATGCAAACTTTAGTTAGGAGGCTTTACTATGTCAAACTCCTGTGCTATGTTTAGGAAAAATTAATATAGCTCTTCTGCATGGTACAGTAGCAGAGGTAGAACATGTTTGCAATTATGTTCAGTTTTGTTTATTTGCTCCTGAACAGGAGTGTTGGGAAAATGAGGACTTTGAACTATGTTTGTATATGTTGTAGACACACTCATTACAAAAGTCAAACTCAATATGTTGTTGTGTCTTCAAAAAGAGAAGAAGAGAACAGAGTTAAGAGGCAAGAATTTACAGCTGATTTATTTGTAGAAGAACTCTTTGATAGTTCCAAGCGACAAATTATATGTAAGTACTGTTATGATATGTTAGACAATAATAAAATGCTAGCAAGAGCAGTACATAGCAAGTTAGAACTAGTTTCAAATCCACAAGAACTTCAAGCTTTAACTGTTTACAAATTTATTCTTATACAGTGTAGACATCCATTCCAAGCTATAGTTCGTATGGAACCTAGGACAGAGAGGTTACCTCCAACAGAGCTACAGAAATGTCTTAAAGGTATAGTTGTGTACTTGCCATTATATTTGAAGCAGAATATTGAAGCTATAGGGGTTCAGCGAGATTTTGAAGAGCCACTTATTATGCAAGTGAATGATGTCCCCACCAAAAGGAAAAAAATATGGCAAGAGTTGATAAATCTTAGTAAACTAATAAAACAACATTATAATCAGTAAAAAATAATATTTATTATTAAAATGTAGATGTTCTTAATGTATAACACATATGGAGGATGACTCATTACCATCAAGAGGTCAGATTGAAAAGGTGGATGGATCAAGATCAGAAGAAATGTATTCACACAACAGTAACCATCCTCTTTATTCTTAAGAAATTATTAGTGATGCTACTGACTTCTTTCAAATGAAAGAAGAAAAATTAGCCTCTTTGGGTGTGTGGACGAAAAGATTAAAAGCTTGCTGTTTTCCCACTGGAGTGGGTGGTAGGTATGATGACCGGTCTGTAAAAATACCAGAAGCTGAGTACAGAACAACTAGACAATAGTCAGAGGACCCTAGAATTAAGCAGTGCATTCCCTGTAAATTCCTGCTTTTATTTGAAAGTGACTTGTCAGGACTATTGTATGCAATAAACTACATTCTCAAGACAGAAGTGAATCTGCAAAATCTTACAGCTGGGGAATTTGTTGACAAAGTTCAAGGAAAAGATGAAAACCTGGAACTCAACTTGGTTAATTTGATAGCGTGCCAAAGTGGCACTAACTACTATTTGTACCATCATCATGGTGAGCTGCATGTTGACAAACCTATGAGCACCTACCTAGTTTCTAACACTCAGGTGTGCTGAGTATGTGTGGGGAGATTTGTTTGAATTCTTGCGAGAAGCAAACTCAAACATCAAGGACATCAAAGAAAAGACAGCTGGAATACCTTGGGCGTTGGATCCTGCAAATTTTTGCAGATATTTTAGCCACAGTTACTTTCATCTGCAACAAAAGTAATCCTTGTCTAGGTGAAGTAATTGATTTCTTTTGGCATAAAGAGGACCAAGCTAGAGGTGCTCCATGTATTCACATGCCATTATGGGTAAAAGATGCTCATTAATTTGGAACAGACAGCGATGAGTTTGTTTTATCGTTCATAGAACAGCATGTGACATGAGCCATCCCAAAAGACGGTTGTAAGAAGGGCTTAACAAAGCAAGTTCCATGATTTCAAACGTTCACCCCTAATGGGGTATCTTGGTGCTGAATAACATATGTTTATTGTCACCCACCTCAATGGTACTCATTTGATTGACCTCAGATGGATAAAAGGCTGAGTGGACTCGCCAGGATATGGACCTGCGACCATGAGGTCGAACACAGACCCCTGCAGTGGATGCATTAGTCCACTGAGCCACCAGACCTGGCTTATGTACAGTTTGTTGCAGACAACTCCATCACTATTGCTCGCTATGTCACTTTATATATAACAAAACCAGAAAAGAAAGAGATGTGGGAGGAGATTTCTGCAGAAAAGAGTTGTTGGACCTGGCCCTTTTGGCAGATTCACCCCATAACTTTTTGCTTTTTCCTAGCCTGTTTCTGTAACCTGGGTTGGTGATTTTAGGCCTCTGCGCACTTTTTCACTGTGGTACAGTGTAAAGTGCGTGAGCTCTCTGTGTATGTGTGGTGAGTGGCTGGCCCTCGCATAGGAATGCATTAGGAATATGTATGCCCATGGTAGTTCCTGATGTGTGGGGAGTGCTGGGTCGAGTTTGGTATGTTCGAACTCGTGAGATTGAATGCTGCGCAATGATGTATGCGGCATGATTGTATCTAGTGTGGAAGTGCCACTTCTAGTAGTTGGCATGTTAGTGTAATATGTGTCTGGCGTGTGATTGACTGGGACTTGCTGGTGAGCCTGGCTCCAGGAGTCAGGATGGGTCTGCCCCGGTGGTAAGTGGAGAGATTAGCATGCTGATATGAGGGAGGACATATACAGTTAAACACAGCACTGTATAGATTGTAATGATGACAACCACATGGAACTTGGTGCAAAAAACGTGTACAAAAAGTGCAGGTGGCAACGCAAGTGGAAGGTGAAAAGCGTTGGTGGTGCACTGTGCATAAAGTGCAAACTATTTACAGTGGGTGGCTTAACGGCGCATGTGACATTGTGATATCACAGTGGGCACAATTGATTTAATTTGAATGTAGAGTCACAAGGAAGAGGTGCGCCTATTGATCAGGCTGTTAGGTCGACAGCGTTTCGATCCAGGTTAGTTCGGATCATCATCAGGACTGGTTGTCTGAATGAAGGAGTGCTGTGAAGGAAGGGAGGAGATGTTAGGGAAGGTGGCCTGAGTGCCCGGGTGAAGAGCAAATTTGTGCTTTTTGACAGATTGGTTAAAAACTGTGCCCAAATAGTAGATCAGATGTTATGCCTACGTTGCATCTACGAAAAACAGGAAAATCCCATATATTAATGTTATATGATGCAGAGCAGATGGATCTAAATTAGAAAGTGAAATTTCAAAGTTCAAGGCTTGACAAGTATCAATTTCTGGATGAACTTATACTACTTTGGCTATAAGCTTTTACAAAGGTCTTACACTAATATCTGGACACTTCCCTGTCTGTTTAAAGAGTAAAACTAGATAGACAGAATGCAATGACAGCAACATTAAATTCAAACCAAATCTTCCTTTCAAGCTACCAAACTCTTATCTTTTTCTTCTTCAACTACAGTTCTAAGAAGGATTTCTTGAAAAAAGTGCTGCACAGTGACAGTTGACTGGGTATGAGTGTTCTGTTTAATTCAGATACTCTGTCCATCACCACCCCCTTTTCTGAATCATTTTGTCCACCATAAGCGTGGAAGGGTATACTCAGATGTGAATCCCTTGCTCATTGCACCATCTGGATTCAAGCAAGCCGGGCCGAAGACGGCTGAAATGCTAGAAACCGGTCCCCGGAAGCTTGTTTCCTTCCCAGTATAAGAATTGGCTTGGTAGTTTGGCCTGCCCTGTTCCCATGATGAACTGGGCCAGGGACAGACTAATTTGCATGTAGCCAGGTTCTGAGCTGGGATGGTGCAGTGAGCTAAAAAATGGTGATGGATCAAGCCCTGATCTGTTGACTGGGTATGAGTGTTCTGTTTAATTCAGATACTCTGTCGATCACCACCCCCTTTTCTGAATCGTTTTGTCCACCATGAGCGTGGAAGGGTATACTCAGATGTGAGTCCAATGCTCATTGCACCATCAGGATTTAAGCAAGCCGGGCGGAAGACGGCTGAAATGCCAGAAACCGGTCCCCGGAAGCTTGTTTCCTTCCCAGTATAAGAATTGGCTTGGTAGTTTGGTCATGCCCTGTTCCCATGATGCACTGGGCCAGGGACAGACTAATTTGCATGTAGCCAGGTTCTGAACTGGGACGGTGCAGTGAGCTAAAAAACGGTGATGGATCAAGCCCTGATCTGTTGACTGGGTATAAGTGTTCTGTTTAATTCAGATACTCTGTCCATCACCACCCCCTTTTCTGA
Source organism: Lissotriton vulgaris (assembly GCF_964263255.1). NCBI lineage: Eukaryota > Metazoa > Chordata > Amphibia > Caudata > Salamandridae > Lissotriton > Lissotriton vulgaris. Next base: position 85,812 of record NW_028247799.1, on the reverse strand, counting down.
ATCGTTTTGTCCACCATAAGCGTGGAAGGGGATACTCAGATGTGAGTCCCTTGCTCAGTGCACCATCAGGATTCAAGCAAGCCGGGCCGAAGACTTCTGAAATGCCAGAAACCGGTCCCCGGAAGCTTGTTTCCTTCCCAGTATAAGAATTGGCTTGGTAGTTTGGTCTGCCCTGTTCCCATGATGCACTGGGCCAGGGACAGACTAATTTGCATGTAGCCAGGTTCTGAGCTGGGATGGTGAGCTAAAAAATGGTGATTGATCAAGCCCTGATCTGTTGACTGGGTATGAGTGTTCTGTTTAATTCAGATACTCTGTCCATCACCACCCCCTTTTCTGAATCGTTTTGTCCACCATAAGCGTGGAAGGGTATACTCAGATGTGAGTCCCTTGCTCATTGCACCATCAGGATTCAAGCAAGCCAGGCCGAAGACGGCTGAAATGCCAGAAACCGGTCCCCGGAAGCTTGTTTCCTTCCCAGTATAAGAATTGGCTTGGTAGTTTGGTCTGCCCTGTTCCCATGATGCACTGGGCCAGGGACAGACTAATTTGCATGTAGCCAGGTTTCTGAGCTGGGATGGTGCAGTGAGCTAAAAAAATGGTGATGGATCAAGCCCTGATCTGTTGACTGGGTATGAGTGTTCTGTTTAATTCAGATACTCTGTCCATCACCACCCCCTTTTCTGAATCGTTTTGTCCACCATAAGCGTGGAAGGGTATACTCAGATGTGAGTCCCTTGCTCAGTGCACCATCAGGATTCAAGCAAGCCGGGCCGAAGACTTCTGAAATGCCAGAAACCGGTCCCCGGAAGCTTGTTTCCTTCCCAGTATAAGAATTGGCTTGGTAGTTTGGTCTGCCCTGTTCCCATGATGCACTGGGCCAGGGACAGACTAATTTGCATGTAGCCAGGTTCTGAGCTGGGATGGTGCAGTGAGCTAAAAAACGGTGATGGATTAAGCCCTGATCTGTTGACTGGGTATGAGTGTTCTGTTTAATTCAGATACTCTGTCCATCACCACCCCGTTTTCTGAATCGCACGGTGTTTCTTCTACATGGATCATCAGTGTTTAGACATCATTCAGCCGACTGTGATGATGTCTTAAAAGATTGTGAAAGTGGATTGACACAATTATATCACAGGAATCTCAAATACAAACCAAAACTGCCTTTCAAACTATAAAATTGTCACCTTTTTTTTCTTTAACCAAACCTCTCCATACTATTTGTGGAAAAAGTTAATGTATGGGATTTTGCCTCTGTGGATCATCAACTTATTAGACATCATTTGGCCTACCAGGGATGATGTTTTCTAAAGGATCTCCTAAATTTAAGTGTGGTTTATACTTATTAGGAGAACTGTACCAGGTATAATGATAAAAGAAATATTTTAAAGATATGATTGTTCAGATTAGTTTAGGAAGTGTAGGTAAAACTGATTAACGAATTGTAGTGAGTGCAATGCATAGTGTTACTTATTTACGAGATTTACTGTGCAGTTTTTTCTATGATCAATACAATTGTTTTTCCCCACTGCTCAAGGATTATGCTTCATGCAGAACAGTATTAAAGGGAAAATGAAATCTTTTACTATATTGTGATATAGTGTTACAGCGTAGCCAATTGGTATTTTTATGTTTCTGCAATTTCAAAAATGAAATACTAACATATATTTATGTTCTTTTACAATAGTGGCTGGAGTGCTAGGTCTTTAGATGTCTATAAATAGCTGTTGTACCACAGAAATACTTCTTAGACATACCACTGGAAAGTGTTTTTATGTATGAAGAGCACTGGCACACCTTACCATCACTTTGTTTTGCAATGTCCTAATTATTACTTACAGTGTAGTTCAGCAAATTTACACTGTAAAATTATACACCAAGGTGTAGTCTTATACCACCCCTTACACGTTGACATATACACTGATAACAGAACTCATATACCAAGCCCATGATCCATTCAACCAGTCACTCACCCATTAACTCACTGACACAGTTAGTTACACACTGTCTCATGTACAAATACATCTACTACTATGTCATCTTAATTACCCATACAGATAATCACATACCTAGTTACTTTCTTATACAGGTACTAAAACATGCACTCACTCACCTACACAGTACCTTTTACAACAACTGTGCCATGCATACAATCACTAACATACTCAGTCACTACTGATATACCCAAATACTCACCCATACAGCTAGAAAGACACCCATTCACTCCTGTAAATGCATACACTTACTTACTTATTTAAACACCTACTAATACAGCCAGACAGTTACTTATAGAGCTACTGTCTTGGATATTCAGTATTACACACAGACCCTGAATAAGTCACTTACTCACCTGTGCAGGCCCTCACAAAGCCAACTAGTCTTTTATATAAACACTGATGCACCCCCTTACTCATCTATATAGACATTTACACATCCATTTACAGACAGATAAAGCCTGTGACACACCCAGGCATACAGTGTTGTATGTACTAATACTCCCAGACACACCTGATTAGGACACTAACACACCCAGACCAACACATATGCATAGACTGACACACCCGGTACACACTATTTCATCCAGTAATACATCAATCCACACACTGATATATACAGCGAAATATCCTGGTATTTACTGACACACCCAGACTCACTCTTGTGTATACATTTATACACCCAGGCACGCACTGTTCTATACACTATTACACCCATACACACAATAATATAGCCATTAAGACACACACTGATGCAGACACCAACATAGCCACTCGCTCACTTCTACAGCTAGTTATAGAAAAAAATCACTCACCCATAGAGCTACTCACACTGTGTCATGATGAACCACACATCTGCTGACACTGCCAGTCGCTAACTCATACAGTCATTTACTCATCCATTCATTCAGATATACATATATTTACCTACCCAGTGACTAACTTCTACACACACTTATCTACCCATTCACTCACCATTACAGCCACTAGTACACCCAGTCATTCACTTATACTAACACTCACCCACCAGGCACTAACTCATATGGGTAGTAACACACCTGGTCAATCAATCATACTGCCAGTTTGGACAACCAATCACTGAATCATACAATCACTCACATATCCACTCATTCACCCATATAGCTACTCTCACACCCTGGCACTCATTGCCACATCTAAGATGTCACCTAAGCAGCTACTCACACAATCGCTCATTCAATTATGCAAGCAGTCACACAACCATTCACTTAGCCTGATAGACACTCTCATGCAAAGTCTCTTACTCATACAGTCGCTAACACACCCAGTCTCTAACCTATGCAGCCACTCACACCCACTTACTCAATCATACAAGCACTCACACAGACATTCACTCACTCCTACAGCCACTTACTCATACAGTTGCCACTCATACCCAGTCACTCACCCTTACAACCACTCACACACCCATTCACTCACTAATACACATACTCATTCACACAGTCAGTCTCTTGTACAGGCACAAACCCACCTACTCGCTTAACTATACAGCCACTAACACAAAACACTCAATCATACAGGCCCTCACACATTCATCCCCTAACCCATAAAGCCACTTACAGAGGCAGACACTCACTCATGCAGGCACTCACATACCCAATTACTCACTCATGCAGTCACTTACACATCCAGTCACTGACTATTCTTTATACACACAGACATACAATTGATCTTGTTTTTCTTCCTTGTTTCTTGGAATGGTTCATTTTGTTTTCTAACCTTTTGTACTTTTTGTGTTTTTCCTTAAATAAAATGGTGACTTTGATAAAAACATTATCTCCCAAAAGGTAAAAACACTGCAGCTAGCGGTGTGAAAAAAGTAACGTGTTATTTTTTGCCATCTCCAGAACTACACACCCACACTCTGTTTTTCTCCAGTAAGTACTATATTGCAGTTCAGGTAAAATATTTTGATTCCATTCAATTCTGGAGACTTTTTTTGGAGCCCTCTACTTCAACAGGAATTTTCTCTCCTGTAGCAGCTGGTGTAGCAGCCGAAGTTGATGGCTGGTCACCACTTCTCTCCCTCTGTATTCTCTTCAGCTGTGTCCCATGGTAGGGTTTTAAGTGGGACAACATGCTAGTTGTCCTACAAGAATATATCTTGAAAGGGCCCTTCGAAAGGGTTTTATTACACAAAGAGCACTTCACGTATTTCACTGCAGTTTTTCTTTTTCAACAGAGGGGATTGTAAAACAAATTCATGAGATGGACTGGCTTTTTATTTCTAGTTCTTCATTTGATAACGATCCTTGTGAAGGGCATGTCTCCTGCTCCTCACTTCCTCTGTGTAGATGCTGCTCCTCACTTGCTCCAGATGCCATTTTATCCAAGGTAAAAGACAAAAAGCATACACAAGACAGTTCTAGCATGACAAAGTATAGGGGACCTGCAAATACTCTTCCAATATCTCTACTGGAAGGTTGATTAAGAGAAAAAGGGTGGTGACAACCTTTGAAGATTATTAAAAAGTGTCTATTCCAATCAAATATATTTGTTACATAGTCATGGGATATTCTCAAATGCTAATGTAATCGCAAACACCTGCATAATCGTGAAGACGTGAAATACAATTAAAAAGTGTTTTACAATTAAATTATTTTCAGAAATTCAAGTTTGAACACTATTTTAGTAACCTACTGTTCTCAAAGATTAATTACAATATGCATATAAATTTGTTATACACTTTTTATAAAACCTGCTACACCGGAAAAAAATCAACAAGATGTTTTGCAACAAATGTGTACATAATATATATATATATATATATATATGAACAACACTCCTGGTTTACTCTCCTTTCCGTGAAATAACTAGAGTCGGGCCCAATGCAGTTTAAACGGTGCTTCAGGTTTATTAGGCAATAAAAAACCCAACGCGTTTCGAGATCAGCCGATCTCTTACTCACGGGTGGAGCTTACGTGTACCATCATTCTTTTTCAAGTGACATTACCGTGTTTACACATTCACACGTGATCATAAACATAAGGAAGTTATTTTCGTTCCTACAATGTCCTTGAAACGATTTAAATTCATTCAAATCTTCCCTTAGCATTTTAGTCATGCTATTATAAAGGAACGGATTGTATACAAATTATAGTACCAGAGAGGCAACAAGATGCATATTACAACAAGTGGGCTCAAGGCACATCAGTGTTCAAAATTGCACTCTAATAACACAATGTATCTAGTGTCAAGATTTCGTCCATGTGGGCTAATGTTCAACGGCAACAATGTTAATTTTGCCCCAGTGGGCTCCAAGCTCCTGAGTATTAAAGTACATTTACAAATTTTACATAGTGTCCTTGATTTCAAAATATCGCCCAAGTGGGCTAGTCACATAATTCAAATTTTGCCATACGGGTAACTCCCATATATGAATCACCAATGTTTTTTCGAAAACCAAATGCCGCTTTCAGACAGGAATGGACCGCAGTTCAGGTTCAGTTGAAAATAGTGTGCAATTTATTTCTCCATTTCCTCCAACATTATATATATATATATATATATATATATATATATATATATATATTACCTACTGGCGGTCACCAGTAGGTATATATAGTTAGGATTTTTTCTCTATGGGATTTTTGAAAATTCTATGTCTAATAACTTTGAAGTTTTCATATTAGTTGGTTGATTTTCCACATTCTTTTGTTGGGCAGCATTACTTCTTTTTGGTTTGTGGCAATTAGGCAAACTTTACATCGTTGACATTTGATGAAACCTTTTGTATTCATCCATTGGATTCCTTTTTTCTTTTTTGTCTTATCTTGGAAGTGGCTCTGTATCAATCTGTCTTTTAGGTTTTTGGCTCGGCGGTATGTGACCAGTGGATGGTTGCCCATTATTTTCCCCACTGTTTGATCTAATTGCAATAACTTCCAATTTTTTCTCAGAGTATTGACAATTTGTTTTGATTCCCTTGTGTAATCCAAAATTAGTCTCACTTTTCTTTCATTGGGCACTCTTTCCTGGGTGGTGTTCACTACTGTTTTTTTCGTTATCAAGGCATCTTTTCGTTTCTTTTGGTTTGCTCTTTGCCATCCTTTTTCGATAATGGCTTTGTGGTATCCTCTGGTTTTGAATCTTTGAGCCATGTTTTTACTTTTTGACTCCCATTCTTTTTCTTTCGAGCATATTCTTCTTACTCTTAGAAACTCCCCATATGGTATGTTTTCCTTGATTGAGGGTTTGTGGAAACTGTCATAGTGTAAAATTGAATTGGTTGCTGTGTCTTTTCTATGCAGTGTTGTTTCCACCTTGTTGTTTCGTATGTAGATTTCTGTATCGAGAAAAATAGCTCTTTCTTTACTGATCTAGTATGTAAAGCGGATGTTTGAAGTAGAGGAATTGAGAATCTGGAAATAGTTCTCAAATTCCAAGGCTGTTCCTTCCCAAATTATCAGAAGATCGTCTATATATCTTACCCATTTGGCGATTTTCTCCACATAAAAGTCATTCTCCGTGTGCCAAGCGATCTGTTGTTCCCACCACCCCATTGTGAGACATGCATATGCTGGACTGAATGAGAAACCCATGGCGCAGCCATGGATTTGTTGGTAGATCTCTTCTCCGAAAAGAAATACATTTTGGGTTAGGCACATTTCCACCATGTCCATCAGCATTTGATTATGTTGATTGAATTGAATCTTTCGTTCTTTCAAAAAGGAAGCACAAGCCTTCAGACCAATGTTGTTGTCAATATTCGTGTACAGAGACACGACATCCATTGTCACCAATAGATAGTTTGTTTGCCATGGTAAGTCATCTAGATGTTTCAAGAGGTCTGTTGTATCACGTAAGTATGAGCTTAAGCTGGTAACGAACGGCATAAGGAAAAAATCAATGTAGTTTGCAATTGGCTCCATGAGGGACCCTTTCGATGACACAATGGGTCTCCCTGGTGGTTTTAGTGGGTTCTTGTGTACTTTCGGTAGAAAGTAAATTGTAGCCATTTTTGGATTATCTGTACACAAAAATTTCTTCTCATCTGTGTCTATTAGATTTTGATTACTCCACAATTGAAGTTTTAGATCTAATTTTTCTTTGTAGATTTTCGTTGGATTTGTTTCTAATTTCCTGTAATATTTCTTATTGTCCAACTGTAGGTGTGCCTCAGCCACATAATCAATCGTGTTCAGGATGACGATATTTCCACCCTTATCGGCGGACTTTATTGTTATTGTTTTATCATCTTTCAAATTATTCAGAGCAGTTCTTTCATCTTTGGATAGGTTGTCTTTGTACTTTTGTCCTTTGATTTTATAAATATCTTTGACAATAGCTTCTTGGAATAAGTCAATTTTGTTCCCTTGAGGTAATTGGGGATAGAATTTTGAGGGTGCTTTCATCCCACTTAAACCCGCGCCTTTTTGTTGGACTGTTTGGGATTCAGAGATAAAATCTCCCTCATTGTCTGTATCCATATTCGTGAGTAATGTCAATGCTGGTAGATCCGCTGTTGTTAGTCTCTCTCCTATGCTGGATGTATCTGTTGTTTTTTGTTTTCTATTTTTTGCATATGTTGCCATTTTTTCATTTTCTTCAAAGGTTTTTATAAGTTTTATCTTCCTGATATATTTGTATATATCAATTCTCGTCTGTGCTATATCCATTGATTCCGATGGGCAGAATGTTATTCCTCTTTTTAGTAAAGATGTTTCGTATTCATTGATATTTCTGTGAGACAAGTTCAAAACCACCAATTCATCTTCCATTGTAATGTCTATTTGCCCTTCTTCTGACGCATCGATCTCGTTTCCGTGCCTATGGTTTCTGATCCATTTTTTTCTCCTTTGTCCCCTTCTGGTTGTTTTTTTTGGGATATTCCTGATCTGGGTACCCATCTGCGTCCTCGACCTCTTCCTCTGGTACTTTGGTTTTGACTGAACTCCCAAGTCCTTTGTTCTAATACCAGTCTCATATCCCCTAAAAAATCCTTGTTAATTGGGTCTGGGTTTTGTGCCCCATCTTCACTTGTTCCAGTAGACGTCAATGATGTTGCACTTGATGAGCTTTGTTTGTTGAAACCTTTGCTTTGTTTTTTGAAAATATCAAATTTTCTGGCATATGTGAATATGCATCCATTGGTATAGTCCTCCTCATCTCTTAGGAATTTAGATTGTTTGTGGTTTCTTACCACTTCTTCATGTTTGCTCACATATTTTTCCAACTCTTCTTTAAATTTACTTTGTTCTGGGGTAAGTTCCAAAGCTGCCAGTTCTTTTTCCAATTCCGCCAATTCCTCTTTTATTTTAGTAAGCGCAACCTCTAGATGTTTTATAAGGATTTTGATTAATCCCAGAGATGATTCCAAAATGAATTCGCCCCATTCATTTAAAAATTCATCCGATACATCCTGTTGGCTAGGCATTAGTGAGATCCTTAGTCCTCTTGGGACTCTTTTAACTTCAATGTATTTTTTCAGTGTAATTAACTCCCACCATTTGATTTCTTTCTTACTTAGTTTTTCCCACATCTTAAGCTTGCTTTTTGTATCTGTTTTGTCATCCTTATTTTTGTTTTTATTTTTCTCTTTGTCCGTTTCCATCTTTCTTTGTTCAAAGAAACGTGCGTCCAATAGTTCAGTTCTCTCGGCGTAACGTTTATCCATTTTTGTATCACCAAAAAACAATTGTGTTAGGGCTGCTTCAGAGAAAAAGGACCGGCGTACTTTTCTCCGTTTCTTTCTATTCTTGTCACTTTAATTGTACTCCTATTTACCTTCTTCGTGTAGGAGTAATTGGGAACCCTTGGTGTGAGAAAAAACGTGCTTCAAAGTTACTGTGTATCCTGTGTAGGATGAAAGAACCATGATCTGATAACTGGCCAAATTTAATTTGGGCTTAACATACTATTTCTACCGTAAGTGAAAATGGAAGGCATAATTTCAATCCAAAAAAAAGGGGGTAACCTTGTGATGTCCATTAGCCCACTGGAGGGCTAAATTGAATGTGCAAAATTAGCATAATTGCTCACTAGAGAGCTCTATTAAATATGTCACATTGGATGAATTGGCCCACTTAGTGGGCGTCCATACCCCTGTCAAATGTCAAATATGAAATTTTGTTTATTGCCGTCCTACTGTGTGTGTACCTTCACACGAGGAGGTCATATTTCACTAGCAATGTCCACCATAGCTGTAATTGGAGAATTGGATGGCCAAGTTATAATGTTCATAATGAGAAATTGTGATATCAGACACTTTACAAGAATGGGTTTGTCGAAATAGCGCTATTCCTAACCCAAATGCTTACTTTTACTTAAAAAAACTACATTTCCCAGACCACTTCCTGTCGTGGGACAGGAAGTGAGATCAATAGAATGTTTGAGGCGTTTTTTTCTAAAATACAAAAGTGAATTGCAACATTGTATCCCTACCGTGATCAAGCAGCAGTGGGTTGCGAAACGCGTTGGTGTTGTGCGATGTATGCTGTTATCTTGGAATAAATCGTGAATTTTGGGAAAACTTCACCCTTGTTGAGTGCTGACTTTCGCTATCGGCTGATAGCTTTGGATGGCTATAGAAAAGCGGGGCTCTGCTTTGTAGTCGGCACCGGTGTTAGGAGCGCCATTGGACTGCGAGTGTTGGAGCCATTTCTGTGGATATATATATATATATATATATATATATATATATATATATATATATATATATATATATATATATATATATATATATTACCTACTGGCGGTCGCCAGTAGGTATATATAGTTAGGATTTTTTCTCTATGGGATTTTTGAAAATTCTATGTCTAATAACTTTGGTGTTTGTGGACGGAATTGGCTGAAATTTTCAGGAAAATGGAACATTTTGTTTCTGAGCAGCCCCTGAAAATTTGGGGGGTTTCATTTAGGGGGGCCGAGAAAAAAGGGGGGTCCCAAAACGTGTTTTTCCCATGTTAATTTCCATAGGGCCGTTGGCCTCACTTTTAGCTTGAACGGCTGAATGGATTTGCACGAAACTTGGCAAAATTGTAGGGACTGTTAGCCCGATGTGCCTTTGCTAGGTCTCAATATATGTGCTCTAGTGGATTTTGAGTAATTTAGGTTCAAAAAAAGATATATATCTGGGTGGAGCCTAACCACACATCTGATCTGATTGGCTGTCAGCACTTCATCCAATAAGTGTTGGCAGCCATCTTGGGACCAATATACATGATAGCACCTCATTAAAAATCATTGTAGTTAATAGAGGGTTTTAGGACTTTAGTTACATTATAAATCATTTGTTGATGGTACCATACTCGTTTTAGGAATTGTGGTGGGTTCTAAGGTGATTTTACCATGTGAAAAAACCTTCTGCTGTGATATCATGAATATTGTTTGAAAGAAAACTAATATCTCATGATTTTCCCACAGTGGTTTGGAAGGGGATCTATAAGCTAAACTGAAAGCATATTTTCTGTAAATTCACATTATCTTTCTCAGTCATGTGAAAATGAAGTCTGACATTCTCAGTAAAACATGTACATCCAACAAGGACAGAGACTGTCAGTTGATTCCTTTGTGTTCTACTGCAGCCTCCTAGAGTGTTCTAAAGAACAACTAGAGCGCTAACAGTCTTACTTATTACAAAGGTATGGCACACCTGAAGCCATCTTGATTGGAATAAAGTGGTAACTCTTAAAACATTTATTTAAAAAGAAACAACATGAGGGGGTATATTTTGCCATAGAAAGTATGATTAGTGCTGCAGAATGAAAAATTAGGGCACATTTTGAGTGACTTCTCAAATCCTTTTCTATTTCATTAAAACATTCTGACATGCAGTCTCCCAAAATGGCCACCAGAGACAAAAGAGCCCAAATGTAGCCCAAATATCACCCAGATGTAGCCCAAGTATAGCTCAATGACAGAATGTCCCAGAGTGTTCTAAAGAACAACTAGAGCGCTAACAGTCCTACTTATTACAAAGGTATGGCACGCCTGAAGCCATCTTGATTGGAATACAGTGGTAACTCTTAAAACATTTAATTTAAAAAGAAACAACATGAGGGGGTATATTTTGCCATAGAAAGTATGATTAGTGCTGCAGAATGAAAAATTAGGGCACATTTTGAGTGACTTCTCAAATCCTTTTCTATTTCATTAAAACATTCTGACATGCAGTCTCCCAAAATGGCCACCAGAGACAAAAGAGCCCAAATGTAGCCCAAATATCACCCAGATGTAGCCCAAGTATAGCCCAATGACAGAATGTCCCAGAGTGTTCTAAAGAACAACTAGAGCACTAACAGTCCTACTTATTACAAAGGTATAGCACACCTGGAGCCATCGTGATGGGAATAAAGTGGTAACTCTTAAAACATTTAATTTAAAAAGGAACAAAATGAGGGGGTATATTATGCAATAGAAGGTATTATTAGTGCTGCAGAAAGAAAAATTAGGGCACATTTTGAGTGACTTTTCAAATCCTCTTCTATTTCATTAAAAAATTCTGACATGCAGTCTCCCAAAATGGCCACCAGAGACAAAAGAGCCCAAATGTTGCCCAAATATCACCCAGATGTAGCCCAAGTATAGCCCAATGACAGAATGTCCCAGAGTGTTCTAAAGAACAACTAGAGCGCTAACAGTCCTACTTATTACAAAGGTATGGCACACCTGAAGCCATCTTGATTGGAATAAAGTGGTAACTCTTAAAACATTTAATTTAAAAAGGAACAACATGAGGGGGTATATTTTGCCATATGAATTATGATTAGTGCTGCAGAAAGAAAAATTAGGGCACATTTTGAGTGACTTCTCAAACCCTCTTCAATTTCATTAAAAAATTCTGACATACAGTCTCCCAAGATGGCAACCAGAGACAAAAGAGCCTAAATGTAGCCCAAATATCACCCAGATGTACCCCAAGTATAGCCCAATGACAGAATGTCCCAGAGTGTTCTAAAGAACAACTAGAGCGCTAACAGTCTTACTTATGACAAAAGTATGGCACACCAGAAGCCATCTTGATTGGAATGAAGTGGTAAGTCTGAAAACACTCAATTTAAAAAGGAACAACATGAGGGGGTTAATTTTGCCATAGAAAGTATGATTAGTGCTTCAGAAAGAAAAAATAGGGATCATTTTGAGTGACTTCTCAAATCCTCTTCTATTTCATTAAAAAAAATTCTGACATGCAGACTGAAACATGCACTTTGAATACCAGCAGCAGACGTCCCTGGTGAGCAGTAGCTTTACTACACTGATCTAATGTGCAACTAGAGTGCTAACATTCAGAATTTATGGCAAATGTGTGACACATCTGAATGCCTTCTTGATGGAACCAAAGTAAACAAGCATTGAAAATGCAATAGATCTCGCCCTCGTTTAAGTTAAAGCCATTCTGTTTGTAATGAAAAAACCATAGGCTATAGACCATATATAGTTAGGAATTAGCATTTACAAAACCTTGAAAATTCACTGAAAAAACCATAGGTTATAGACCATATATAGTTAGGAATTAGCATTTACAAAATCTTGAAAATTCACTGAAAAAACCATAGGTTATAGACCATATATAGTTAGGAATTCGCATTTACAAAACCTTATTTTACTCACACAAAACCATTGAAATTCCATATATAGTTAGTTGCACTAACTATATATCGCACACCCGCAATCCACTGCTGATGATGTCACATATTACATCATTCATGACATGGTCAGTGACATCACTGATGACATCACTGATGACATCTCAAATGACATTACTGATGACATCTTAAATGACATCACTGATGACATCACTGATGACATCTCATTTGACATTACTGATCACATCACTGATGATATCATTCATGTGATAATACGATGAACCTCTTCAGACTCTAATATAACCTTAGATACAATCAGTGTAAACAGACACTCACAGACTGTCACTCATCCATGGAGTTACTCATACACCTAGTCAGTCATGCAAAGAATCAATCACACCTCCATTTCCTCAACTATACAGTTATACAAACTTTACTTATTCAAACATATACTAACACATATTTACTCTCTTATACAATCCCTGATACAAGTTCACAATGATCCATACAGCCACTCACACATTCACTGGCTCTTATGCACAGTTATTTATATATGTCAACTCTCACATGTACTGTGTTTTACATATGTACTTACTTTGACATGTAGCACTGAGATATCCATTCACTCACCAATACACTCATGCACACAGTCAACCGCCCATACAGCTGTTTCCACATGCACTTTTGAAACCATACATCTAGTGAATCAACTGCTCACACATCTATGCACAGAGTCATACACCTCCCAGCCACCCACACACACACTCAGTCTCCCATACAAATACTTGGGCAACCAATCAATAACCCATATAGTTACTCATATAGCTACTTATCATCACCTGCAACAGTTTACAGAACAACAGACATAATAATGCACAAATTAAGACAGTTTAGTCACTAACCCATGCACTCAGTGAGACACATTTAATCACTCACTCATACAGTCAGTCATGCACCTACTAAATCCTTCATCCAGACACTTATACATCCACTCATTCTTCAATATGTAAGACATATTTTAACTTTACAGAAACATACAGTCACTGGATGTTGTCATCAGTGATGTCATCAGTGATGTCATTTGAGATGTCATCAGTGATGTCATCAGTGATGTCACTGACCATGTCATGAATGATGTAATATGTGACATCATCAGCAGTGGATTGCGGGTGCGCGATATATAGTTAGTGCAACTAACTATATATGGAATTTCAATGGTTTTGTGTGAGTAAAATAAGGTTTTGTAAATGCGAATTCCTAACTATATATGGTCTATAACCTATGGTTTTTTCAGTGAATTTTCAAGATTTTGTAAATGCTAATTCCTAACTATATATGGTCTATAACCTATGGTTTTTTCAGTGAATATATATATATTTATATATATATATATATATATATATATATATTACCTACTGGCTATCGCCAGTAGGTATATATAGTTAGGATTTATTCCCTATGGGATTTCTGAAAATTCTATGTCTAATAACTTTGGCGTTTGTGGACGGAATCGGCTGAAATTTTCAGGAAAATGGCACATTTTGTTTCTGAGCAGCCCCTGGAAATTTGGTGGGGTTTCGTCAAGGGGGGGCTGAGAAAAAAGGGGGGTCCCAAAACGCGTTTTTTACATTGAGTTTTCCATAGGGCGGTTGGCCTCACTTTTAGCTCGAACGGCTGAATGGATTTGCATGAAACTTGGCAAAATTGTAGGGACTGGTAGCCCGATGTGCCTTTGCTAGGTCTCAATATATGTGCTTCAGTGGATTTTGAGAAATTAACGTTTAAATCAAGATATATATCTGTAAAAGCGCTCCGGGCAGCGATCCGGTCCGCTTACTTTTCGCTTATCGGAACTTTGCGCGCAGAAAGCTGATTGGCTCTCCGGTGTCTGTCAACATTCTAAACAGTCCGGAGCGGCCGCCATCTTGTCTCTCGGTAGGATCGAGAGAGAAGAAGAGGTGAAAAACGAAAGGGGAATTTAATGAAAGGGGGCAAGGTATCCCCCTCTTGACCCCCTAGGAATGTTGTTGGGGTTATTAAAGGGTCCCGTGGGGAAAAGGAAAAAAAAATGATTTTTCACGGTAGAAGCGCTTCACGGGCCGCGAACTGGGCCGCAAACTGGTAGCGAAACGGGAATTCGCCATTTTGTGCTTCGTTAATTAAATTACTAGGTATAAGGGGGTGCGGGAGACGTATCCTAATCCCCTATGTTTCCTGAGGGTGGCTGAGGAGGCTGATATATGTTGATACATCTCTTCCAGCGGCTGTGCGTGAGCTTTTTTTTATTTTGCTGCGTGACAGTCCGGAGCGGCCGCCATCTTCTCTCTCGGTAGGATCGAGAGAGAAGAAGAGGTGAAAAACTAAGGGGGAATTTAATGAAAGGGGGCAAGGTATCCCCCTCTTGACCCCCTAGGAATGTTGTTGGGGTTATTAAAGGGTCCCGTGGGGAAAAGAAAAAAAAAATGATTTTTCACGGTAGAAGCGCTTCACGGGCTACATCTCTTCCAGCGGCTGCGCCATCTGCCTTTTTTCCAATGCCACAATTTTGTCGTGCACGGCAGCCATTTTAGATGCCAGGCTGGTCCCAGGCTATCACCTACCCCTGCGGATGTAGTTTATGGCCCCAGCTGTAGAGAATTCAGACATGCCAACCCTCCTGATTCAGGCGTGTGACTACTGATTTCAGTGCTAGTCTCCCGCCTCCCGATTTCTGCAAGCAAAAACCCGGGGGCATATTACGAACAACTAGCGATAATTTTTGTCTCTAACTTGTTTAGAGACAAAAATTATCGCCGCACATCGGCGATTTTTATCGCAGATAAACCTTGCTATTATCGCAGAAAAGTCAGCGATATTCATGTATTATCGAGCAAATGCTCTTAGCCATGTTATCCACGTCCCATTGGATAACATGGCTAAGAACTGCTCAGGGCAGGTGTTAGATTTTGGAGATATTCGCGCTTAGCGCGAATATCTCCAAAAGTTGGTAATAGAAGATAGCGATGTTAGGGACTGTTTCCAGTCGCTAACATCTTGGTACGCCACTTTGCATGTCATTAGTGATAAGTATCAGGCCAATCCATAAGAAAGGAAGTATGGAGGCACCACAAAATTACCGTCTGATTAATCTCTTAGACATAGGAGAGAAAGTTTTCTCAAAAATTGTATTGAAACAGCTAAACGCATGGGTAAGGGAGTGCCAAATTGTACCCATAGAACAGGGAGGATTTAGGGAGGGACACTCCACGATAGATCACGGTTTTGCATTGTGGGCTATGGCAAAGAAGGCAACGGAACAAAATGGCAAGCTATGCTGTTGTTTCGTTGACTTCCGAGCAGCCTTTGACTCAGTTGATCGAGTATGCCTATGGGAAACACTATTAAAGGTAAATATCCCAAGAGATCTTCTGACCATAATAATGGCTCTACATAGTGGGAATTGGGCGCAAGTTATTAAGGATACGGCGGGTTCATTGACACAAAAAATACCTATAGACAACGGCCTAAGACAGGGCTGTGTCCTAGCCCCGCAGTTATTCTCAATATTCCTATCAGATCTCCCGGCCACTCTAGAGGTGGAGGGTAGTGCAAGCCCCAGAATGGATGGTAACAAGGTGCCCTGCCTACTATATGCTGACGACCTGGTAATTGTAGACCAGACCGAGAGAGGCCTCCAAAGAAAACTTATTGCCTTTAACGCATATTGTGCCAGGAAATTTCTTACGGTCAACCTAGATAAAACTAAAATACTATGTTTTGGTAAAAAAATAAGCAGATTTAACTGGTACCTAGGTGAGCTCAAACTGGAGACAGTTAATGAGTATCGGTACCTAGGGATATGGTTTGACAAGAGACTAAACTGGTACACACATCTGGAAACACAAAAAGCAAAAGCTCACACCTCAATATGTGGCCTAAAGATGTTTAATAGGGACTACGGAGAGATGTCTCACCGTCCAATGCTAAGAGCCTTTGAGGCAATGATCCCCCCTCAGGTCCTGTATGGAGCAGAAATCCTTTATTTGAGCGGTAAGGGAGCCTGGGACTTGGTGGAGGGAAAATGCCTTAAAGGTCTCCTTTCTCTTCCTCAATCATCTATGATACAAGCTATAAGAAGAGAAATAGGCACAAAGTCCTGGGAGATACAAATACAAATGGCAATAATCAGACTTTGGAAACGTTTTGAAGATCCAGATGGGCAAAAAGTTGCACAATGGTGTAGGAATGAAATCCAAAAAAGTGACCTAAAATGGGCAAAAGCATGTAGGGAAAGATTGACAGAAATTTGTAAAAGTTTAAAGATAGAGGTGTCCCAGGAAACCCAACAATTACTTTCTACTAGGAGCGAGCTGAAACTAAAGGGGAAGGAAACATCTGGAATGCATGATATGAGTTACTTAGCAAAAAAGAATTCAGTAACACACATGATGAGTTCCTGGGCAAACGAAAATTGGTTTCCTTACCTAGACATCCTGCCCAACCGTGGTTTTAGGCAGGAGATTTTAAGGTTGCGGATTGGTCTCAACCCTTGGCTAATAAATAAAGATCTGAAATCGAAAATGTTAGATCAGAAAGGGTGCTGCAGGTGTAACCTGGGATGTAAAGGAGACCAGTTACATATCCTTCTCGACTGCTTGACACTATTGGAACAACGGAAACGGTGGCTGCGCCCCGTGTTCCTAAAATACGATATAAGAACGAGGGCACAGGCAGCTGACCTATTAACTGAAATTCCCACCGTGGATATTGCCATTGCCCTTGGAAAATACATAAAAGTAGTACTGAGTGACTTAAGAAACCAGGAATAATTGTAGGACTGTATAAATCTTAATCTAATGAACTATTTTTAAACAAGGGAAAGTACCGGGTTTTAACTGTAAATGCAAAGTGTTATTTTAAAGGCAATTTTACTAGCGTGGGTAACAGTATAAAGGTATGTAAGTGCCTAAACTAAATCGGATCAATTTATAATGTTTTATCGTTTTATGGGAATATTTTAAATTTGCGATACTGTTCCTTGTACATGTTTAAAGACCATGGTCATAATAAACTTATACTTGACTTGACTTGATAAGTATCACTGACATGCAAAGCGGGGCCCAAGATGGTCGCTATCTCCTTTTAGCTGTCACTAACTGGTGTTAGCGACAGCTTGGTAATAGGGAGATAATTTTATCTCCGCTTTCATGGCTTTTAAAGCCAAAAAAGCAGAGATAAACCCCCTTGATAATATGCCCCACGATTCCTTGGGGGTTTCAGCTGACAGGGCTTGGTATTGTGTTACATGGTAATTTTTCCAGGAAACGTCAGAGGGTCGATGCAGGGGTTCTAGAAGAGGTGATAAACCATTTAAGCCTCATGAACAAGCGCATGGTCTTTTAAAGATTTGTGA
The DNA here is from genome assembly GCF_964263255.1 of Lissotriton vulgaris. Classification (NCBI taxonomy): domain Eukaryota; kingdom Metazoa; phylum Chordata; class Amphibia; order Caudata; family Salamandridae; genus Lissotriton; species Lissotriton vulgaris. The sequence continues at coordinate 67,858 of NW_028247799.1, read as the reverse complement.
AGTACTCGGGGCGGCGGTGTGTGTGTGCCCTCTTTTAGGAGCGGGCGGGGGGGCACTGCCAGCAACTTGCCAGGTCAGGTAGTGTTCAACACGTGCATCACCCTTTCTCTGCCTGCTATTGCGCTCCATGCTTCGGAAAGGTAAGAAAAAGAACGTGCATTTGAGTTTGAAATGTCCGATCCTGCAGCAGCACACTTCCAAAGCCCACACATGACAATAACCCGATTCAAGGCCCCATTCACCCGTTTTTAAAAAAATAGATAACACTCCAACAAAGTAAGATTATAAAACTTTATTAACTATTAACTATAACGAACGGAACAAAAACTAAAAACATTTAAACATTTTTCAACACAAAAAGCAACAATGGTTAGAAGCTGTCTTTTGTGCGAATAGTCCCAAGGCAGCACAACGTGCAGAGTTCTGGACGGCACCCAGGTGATGTCGCCTGGGTGCCGCACTGGTTTTGGGATCCTACAATGCAGCACAGAAAAACAGCGTGGGGCGTCCCGGGTGATGCGGGAGGAGGCCTCGTCAGTAGCGGTCTGTTGTGCGAATAGTCCCAAGGCAGCAGAACGTGTTGAGATGTTGATGGGACTGTGTCCAGTGTCACATGGCTGACACAACATGTACGACAGGCACCCAGGTGATGTCCAGTAAACTGCCGCACTGGTTTTGGTATCCTACAATGCTGCTCCAAAAATTGGCGTGCGGCGGCCCGGGCGTGGGGGAGGCGGCGTGAACGGGCCTCCCCAGGTGGCGGCCATCTAGCTGAGTTGCGCCCGCTCTTGCGGCTACAGCGTCTCGCTCACCATGTTGTTGAGTTGCTCCCACTCTTGCGGTGCAGCGATAGGCGGCTGCAACATGGCTCTTAAAATCGCGGACGGCTCCTCGGTTTTGGGCCTGGTCCACTGAAATGGCCCTGGGACACCTTGGAACTCGGACGCTTGCCTGCTAGGGCTTGGGCTCCATTCTCGAAAAGCGTCCCCTCAGCCGTGAAGATTCTACAAAAGTCTTGGGGGCCCCCGACTCCCGCAGGCTTCCGGTGGGGAGCGGCTGCCATGATTGCTCGCGGAATGACCATGACGGAGCCACGAGATGGTGGTGCTCTCATGCTGACGCCAGCTTCAGTCTGAATGATCCAGAAACAAGGTGGGGCTTTCATCGTTTGGGAAAAAAAAATGTTCTAAACCAATGAAAAGTGTTATTTTTAGGTCATATGACCAAGCCTTCCATCTTTAGGAAACCAAAAGTAAAATGAACCAATGAAAAGTTTTATAAACAAGTCACATGACCTGTTATGCGGCATAGGGCTACAAAAAGCGTAGAAAATCCGTTGGCACGTGAGGCGGCGTCAGTAGCGGACCGATGTGCGAATAGGCCGAAGGCAGCACAACGCGCCGAGATTCGGATGGCACCGAGGTGGTGTCCAGCAAATTGCCGCACTGGTGTGGCCATCCTACAATGCTGCGCCGAAAGACGGCGTGTCCAGCTGAGTTGCGGTCACTGTTGCGGTACAGTGACTCGAACGCGCCGAGATTCGGATGGCACCGAGGTGGTGTCCAGCAAATTGCCGCACTGGTGTGGCCATCCTACAATGCTGCGCCGAAAGACGGCGTGTCCAGCTGAGTTGCGGTTACTGTTGCGGTACAGTGACTCGAACGCGCCGAGATCCGGATGGCACCGAGGTGGTGTCCAGCAAATTGCCGCACTGGTGTGGCCATCCTACAATGCTGCGCCGAAAGACGGCGTGTTCAGCTGAGTTCCGGTCACTCTTCCGGCACAGTGACTCGAACGCGCCGAGATCCGGATGGCACCGAGGTGGTGTCCAGCAAATTGCTGTACTGGTGTGGCCATCCTACAATGCTGCGCCGAAAGACGGCGTGTTCAGCTGAGTTCCGGTCACTCTTCCGGCACAGTGACTCGAACGCGCCGAGATCCGGATGGCACCGAGGTGGTGTCCAGCAAGTGGCCGCACTGGTGTGGCCATCCTACAATGCTGCGCCGAAAGTCGGCGTGGGGTGCCCCGTTGGCTTATGAGGTGATGTCAGTAGTGGACTGATGTGTGAATAGGTCGGAACCAGCACAAGGTGCCAAGATCCGAATGGCAAGTCCTGGATGTTGAGTGCCTCAGTTGAGAGTTCTGAGCAGTGCTTGTAAGACTGTCTGAAGCTTATTTGCACCTGCTGCAGCTTCACTATTGCCCTGGTGTGGCCAAAGGTGGCACATGACATAGGCGGCCGGCTCCCGAGGTGCGGCAGAACTTTTTTCCTTTTCCTTTCTGCTTCTTTTCCTACAATCCGTTTCATCTGAAGACACGACCAGGTCCCTGAATGTGTGCAGCGGGACGCTATTGATTGAATGAAAATGGCGGCTTGACACAAAGCTGACTCAAGCGTTACTGTTGATGCTATACAGACAAAAATTGGTTTTCAGTTTGTACATTCTTCAGGTTTTTTTTTTCCATCCAAGTCTGATTGAGAGTTTGTAGAAAAATGGCTTCAGATTTTCCACATACTACTCTTCAACATTCTTCCTAAATGTAACAATGTGAAACTCACTAGGAGAATGGCTGTTTCTGTTTCCTTTCAAAATGCTGCCAACACTATTTTCTGAATGGAAGACACCATCTTGTAGCATAAAGGGCCGAAAGGGGTTCTGGTCTGGCCGATGGTTGGTGGAGACATTTTGACTATATCTTGGACCTGCCCGGCCTCGCCCAAAATGGCGCCGGTATAAATGGGACTCGTAACTCCTTGCCCGCAAATGTATATCTAGAAAATGTTATTGTAAGTGGCTGTATCGTATTTTAATTACAAAATGTACGTCCACCGATTCCGCAACTGTTAGACACCTTTGTTCTTGCAACCTAATGGCCCGCTCGTTACGTTCTTCTACAGTGTAAATGTCTCCTCATCATATACGATTTCAGTTTGCTCCGTGGCCGGCCCACGTGGTTATAGGCCCGTATTTGTATACTGACATTTTCACAATAAAGGTTTTTAAAACAAAACACGGTAGTAGTATTTACATTGGTAAAGTTTTTACTTTTAGTCACTGTTTTCGAATCAGTAAAGGCAAGTGAAATAAAGCAGTCCAATTACATGACGGATAAAAGGTATAATATGTAGGAACGCAGTAAAGATAAATGCTTAAGGGCAGTTGTGTTTTTCATGTCTGCAATATAAAGTGATCGATAAGAATCTGATAATCAGGCGTATCGGCGACTAAGATAGCAGGCCGAATCTCTTTTACTCAACGGCTCCGTTATGGAAGGAAGAAACGCCCTTTTTCTCGAAAAAGGAATATATTTTACTTACAAGACAGTCGTAAATTTTCCGGGAAAGTACATTAGCCTGGAATATTATAACATATGTTTGAAAAAAAAATATTGTTCGAAAACAATAAAAAGCGTAATTTTTAGGTCATATGACCAAGCTTTTCATCATTACATTACCAAAAGTAAAATGAACCAATGAAAAGTTTTATTAACAAGTCACATGTCCTGTTATGCTTACGTTGCGCGCTGCGCGCCGCGCCGCGGATCACTTCCGGGTGCGGTAACGCGGCGTGTCATATAACGCATTACGCGACAACGTAGGTCAAGAATATAGTCAAAATGTCTCCACCAACCAGCGTTCGGAACACAACTCCTTTCAGCAGTCCAAAAAGTTCTGTTAAATGACAACAGAGGGGACAGGCAACAAGAACCATCAGTCAAAGAGGGGAGGGCAAGTTCTTCTCTTCCGGGTCATGTTGGGGCGCTACCGGAACTGATCGAATTGGTAGTCTACAGTGTTTCTGGATGTTTCAGACTAAAGCTGGCGTCAGCATGAGACCACTACCATCTCGTAGCTCCGTCGTGGCCATTCCACGAGCAATCATGGCAGCCGCTCCCCACCAGAAGCCTGCGGGAGTCGGAGGCCCCCAAGACTTTTGTAGAATCTTCACGGCTGAGGGGACGCTTTTCGAGAATGGGACCCAAGCCCTATCAGGGAAGCGTCCGAGTTCAAAGGTGTCCCAGGGCCATTTTAGTGGACCAGGCCCAAAACCGAAGAGCCGGCCGCCATTTTGAGAGTCCTGTGGCAGTCGCCTATCGCTGCACTGCAAGAGTGGGCGCAATTCAGCTGGATGGTGGGCAAGATGCTGTAGCCGCAAGAGTGGGCGCAACTCAGCTGGATGGGACAAGGTTCAGAATTGAAGAGTCATCAAAAGGCAAAAAGTTCCGCCGGATCCCGGGAGCCGGCCGCCTATGTCGGGGGCAATCTCAGGCTACACCAGTGCTATAAGACTTGGGGAGGGTGTCGGAGCCAAGCGTCTTCTCCGAGTCCATGGCCATCACACCGCCCCTCAGGGGCCTCCGTCAAGCTGTTTAGGAAGGTAACATATCACATTGTTTTCTAATGCAGTCAGGTCCACAAACGACACTCACTTACTTTGAGAATAGTGAAGCTGCAGTAGGTGGAAATAAGCTTCAGACAGTGTTACAAGCGCTGCTCAGAACTCTTAACTATGGCACCCAACATCCAGAACTTATGCTATTTGAGAATGGCAGTGACATCGAAGCATCTCAGGGACCAAAACCATTAACGTACTTTCACGTATGAAAATCTTACTTGGGGAGGGGGCAGGAGCGAAGCGCCCCCTCCCAGTCAGCGCCACCACACCGTATGTTGAAAATTTGAAGCCATCGTTCTACAAAGTCAACCAAACTTGGATTAAAAATCTAGAAAAATGTACAAACTGAAAACCAGTTTTGGTCTGCATAGCATCAGTAGCAACGCTTGAGTCAGCTTTGTGTCAAGCCGCAAATTTGATTCAACAAAGCACAGACATTCAAAAAGGCTCAAATTCAGAACTCTAAACTATGGCACCCAACATCCAGGAGCTTGCCATCCGTATCTTGGAGCCTTGTGCTGCTTTCGATCTATTTACACATCGGTCCACTACTGACATCATCTTATAAACCAACGTTATGTAAATAGTTTTTTAATAAAATGTTTTACCCTGTTTCTTTGCTGGTGTGTTGTCTATATTTTTAATATTTGCATACGGTTTGTCGTTATTTTGTGCGGGATGGGTGATGGAGCCGAGCTGTCTTGCAGCCCTCATGGTGTGGAGCTCAGTTCATCTCACTATTTTCGTATTTCTCATGAAGGGTTGTTCCTAATATTTCTATTTTAGCGAGGTCAAAAAGAGATCCAATTAGTGGCCTACTGATTTTGCTCGATTACTTTTATTTTTTTTACACGATTTTTCGCTATCTGCAAAGACTAAACAGAGTATTGCGACTTTGTGCTTGTTTGTAAATAGAGAATGATCCAAAGAGAACCAATTCTAAAACAGTAAATGCTTGGACAACAATCAATCAAATGGAGAGACAAGCAGCCACGACGGATTACAACGGGGGTAAAGGCCTGCGTTAACTACCCTTCAGTATCTGCAAAGAGAGAGTACTACTAAGACAAAAGAGGGGAGGGGGGGGGGGGCAGCGTTCAAAGCACATCAGCGTGCATAAATACGAAAATGTTTTTATTTATCACGTACTTGACATTTTTAAGCTTTTCATATTTGCTATTAAAAAACCAATGAAATTCACAGAAAAAACCATAGGTTATAGTGGATATATAGTTAGGAATTTGCATTTACAAAACCTTGAAAATTCAATGAAAAAACCATTGGTTTTAGGCCATATATAGTTAGGGATTTGCATTTACAAAACCTTATTTTACTCGCATAAAACCATTGAAATTCCATATATAGTTATAAGCGCTAACTATATATCGCGCACCCGCAATCCACTGCTGATGATGTCACATATTACATCATTCATGACATGGTTAGTGACATCACTGATGACATCACTGATGACATCTCAAATGACATCACTGATGACATCACTGAAAACATCTCATTTGACATGACTGATAACATCACTGATGATATCATTCATGTGATAATACGATGAACCTCTTCAGACTCTAATATAACCTTAGATACAATCAGTGTAAACAGACACTCACAGACTGTCACTCATCCATGGAGTTACTCACACACCTAGTCAGTCATGCAAAGAATCAATCACACCTCCATTTCCTCAAATATACAGTTATACAAACTTTACTTATTCAAACATATACTAACACATATTTACTCTCTTATACAATCCCTGATACAAGTTCACAATGATCCATACAGCCACTCACACATTCACTGGCTCTTATGCACAGTTATTTATATATGTCAACTCTCACATGTACTGTGTTTTACATATGTACTTACTTTGACATGTAGCACTGAGATATCCATTCACTCACCAATACACTCATGCACACAGTCAACCGCCCATACAGCTGTTTCCACATGCACTTTTGAAACCATACATCTAGTGAATCAACTGCTCACACATCTATGCACAGAGTCACACACCTCCCAGCTACCCACACACACTCACTCAGTATCCCATACAAATACTTGGGCAACCAATCAATAACCCATATAGTTACTCATATAGCTACTTATCAACACATGGAACAGTTTACAGAACAACAGACATAATGATGCACAAATTGAGACAGTTTAGTCATTAACCCATGCACTCAGTGAGACACATTTAATCACTCACTCATATAGTCAGTCATGCACCTACTAAATCCTTCATCCAGACACTTATATATCCACTCATTCTTCAATATGTAAGAGATATTTTAACTTTACAGAAACATACAGTCACTGGATGTTGTCATCAGTGATGTCATCAGTGATGTCATTTGAGATGTCATCAGTGATGTCATCAGTGATGTCACTAACCATGTCATGAATGATGTAATATGTGACATCATCAGCAGTGGATTGCGGGTGCGCGATATATAGTTAGCGCTTATAACTATATATGGAATTTCAATGGTTTTATGCCAGTAAAATAAGGTTTTGTAAATGCAAATCCCTAACTATATATGGCCTAAAACCAATGGTTTTTTCATTGAATTTTCAAGGTTTTGTAAATGCAAATTCCTAACTATATATCCACTATAACCTATGGTTTTTTCTGTGAATATATATATATATATATAGAGTGAGCAAGCCACTAAATGAAAGCTGACCAACGGTCCAGAGGAGGAATAGTTACTACATGCTATGATTCAGTACATATCCTATAAGTGGCGGCTACCATGGACACTAATGCAGGGTCACTTTGATTACGGAGAAAAAGAATTAAGCCAGTCTTTCAGTAATCACTGACAACCAGAGATATGCTGGGAACAATGCTCCTGTATGCCAATGATGAAGTATTCACTGACACTGATACTCTGCTTACATGCCTTACAAAGGGATCAAGGGCAACTCCCTCTTATGTTTTTTGTAAGCATTTTGCGAATTCGTGATTCGCGAATTTGCGTATTCACGAATTCGCAATCCGCAAAATTTGCGAACTTTCACGAATTTGCGGATTTTTTTTGTGTTTGCAAGGGTTTCTGCCAGGTTGCAAGGGTTTTTCACCAGTTCGCAAACGCAAACTTACTTGTCAGGTCGCAGCGGTCGCGACCATGTTGTTTCTACGTCTGGTTCATCACAGCACCCTCTGTTTCACCACTGCCACCCTCTGGTTCACCCATGCCACCCTCTGGTACATCACTGCCACCCTCTGGTTCATCACTGTAGATTATGGGGGGAAAAGCACACCTGTCCTGCCTCAACTGACATGAATTAATTTGGGGCTGATTAATGTGTCTCTGAATTTGAGCTGGCACCTGCTTCCTTAGCTGTAAGTGCTTCCTGATTAATGATGAGGTTGAACTTTTGCACCTGCTAAGTGCTTTCAGTTTTGCAAAATTTGTTAGCACATCTGCCCTGCCTCAACTGACATGAATGAATTAGGGGTTGATTGATGTGTCACTGAATTTGAACTTCCAGTCTGGCACCTGCTTCCTTATCTGTAATTGCTTTCTGTTGCAGTGTAATTTTTTTAACAGTACCTTTGTGGAATACTTGTAGCTATTCTCTGAGCCTGCTATGAGGGTCAGAGCAGGGTCATAGAATAGTTGTAAGTAGGCAACTGAACTCTGGAGGGGCCCCTCAGGAAGCAATACAGGGAATGGTTACTAATGATGAGCTTGAACATTTGCACCTGCGGAGTGCTTTCAGTTTTGCAAAAATCGTTTTTCTGCAATTTTGCGGGATTTGCGGGGCGCTAATTTGCGCGAGATCGAATTCGGAAGCCACAAATTTGTGCTAATATGCGATTTGTTTTTTTGCGGCGTGTTAGCTCACGTCGTTTTTTGCGTTTTCGCAAGCCGCTGGTAGTGCAACGACGTGAAGTTACCCTAGCGGTCGTACATGGGCGCGGCCATCTTGTTTGCGTGCAGTATTTCCATTTCCGGGCGCTATGTGTAATCTTGCAAAGTGTACGGCTGGCTAGTAGAAGTTCGCGTGTGATCGGGGAGGAAATCTTGCGCGAACGTACCCACGCGGTCGTGAACAGGCGCGGCCATCTTGTTTTTTATTCATTGCTATGGTTCTGGGCATGCTTTCTGTATACTCTCTCAATCTCTGCCATCCTTTGCTTGTTTGTAGTTTTTTTTTAATCTATTTTACTTATTATCTATCCCTCTATTTTGCTAGTTCTATATTTTTTTGTTTTCTGCTACTTTTGGTTAATTTTTTTAAACTCTTTTCTTTTCTTCTTCCCTATTCTATTTCTTATTTATTATTTACCTTTCTTTCTGCCCAGACCATGGTAAAGGGGGCCAGGAAGCAGCCCGAGAAGGGGAAGGGTCCCGCACCCTGTGCCCGACTCCCGTGCGGGCGTTTGAGGTGGGAGCTAATGATGCCACGGGAGATCTTTAGCGCGGAGGAGGTGGTCGCACTAGTGTTCTATGTACAGCGCCACCTCCCTAGGACCATCATGGCAGGCGGCAAGATCGCAAGTGGCTACGGGTTCTGGGAGCACCGGAAGCGGTGGGAGAAGGTGTGCCAAGCCATGTATGAACACTCTCGGGTCCGGCGCACCTACAACCAAGCCACCCACCGTTGGACGGATCTCCTGGACCGGGAACGCGACCTGCTCGACCTGCTCGGCCTCGAGATCCCCGTCTTGGTGAGTAGTAGTAGCTATTTCATCACTACTCTGTTTTCTCCTGCTCTGTGTGTTCTTATATTGCAAATGTTTGTTTTTTAACAAGAGCAATAATGCTGCCGATTACATTGTAGGTAAATTATATTTCAAAATCTTCTGTAGCGTTGCTGCTATGCTTATTTGTTTTCGATTTTGTGTTCATTTCATTGGCCTGAGAAATTATGTATGAGTGTAGTTTACAGAACTGCGTAATGCTAGACACTAAGGGGCAGATTTGCAATTACAGGCGCATCCCTGCAAAGTAGCAGGGATGCGCCAGTAATTGTGCGCCACGCCACCACCACCCATGGTGCGCCGTATTAACAATGCGGCGCACCATGGGCCCAAAACGTCACCGAAGCGTTACGCATCGGTGCCAAAAAAGGCGGCGCATTGCTGGAGTTGCGTCCCAACGATGGCGCAGCTCCAGCAATGCTCTGGGGTGCCCTATCTCCCCAATGCTGCGTCAAGACGTACGTCTGCTTCAAGCAGGCGCAGGGTTTGAGTGACGCATCATTGTCCTAAAAGTGACTGATTGAAATCTTGTAGATTTCCCTAAGCCACTTTTAGGATGCGTTCATGTGCAGGAACGCCCTCCCTTGCGCCGGAACGCCCCCTGATGGCGCAGGGCTTTACAACTTGATGCATCTCCCATATGCCGTCACCTTATTAATATGCACCGCAACCTGGTGCCGCTTTTGTTCTGCCGCTGCGTCACAAAAGTCACGCAACAACAGAGCAAAAGAGCCGCAAGGGGATTGTAAATCTGCCCCTACAAACTCAAGTCCAGTCCTTCCCTTGTACACCTGGCAATGAGAAGAAATAGTGGTGGTGGATTGATAGTTTGAGTATTTTAATGACTGGTTAATGTAGTAGGAAACTTTTTAGTGCTGTCACTGATCTGCAATCACAATGGAGTTTGTCTGTCAGTTCGCGTGCTGCGGACTGCTGCCTGCCATTCCTAGGCGAACCTTTTTAGTAGTTTGTTTAGTGAGTTACATAACTTTCCAAGTCGACGGTCCACACATCAAGCAATACTAATATCGTAGTAGACCACATGAGATAGGTCAATATATCCTGTGGAATAGTTGTCTATTTGCTATTTTGCCAAAATATTTTGTTAATGTTCTTTTGAAATGTTTGATTTGGTTGACAACAATCATGCATGTTTTCGGTTCTTTCTTTCTTTCATGTTGTACATCAGCTCCCCCCAGGGGCAAGAGGACAGAGGAGGACGTGGTATCGGCTGCTGCTGCTGTAGAAGGCCAGGATTGGTCAGGCGAGGGCTCCTTTGCTGGCCCGGTAAGTTTTAATTTTAATATAGAGTACCTATTTTTTCCTAGCGTTCCTCATTCGATTTTTTCTAAATCGTCTTTGATCTTCTTGTTGACTGTATCTAAATTCTTATCCTGCCTCTACTATGACTCCCTGTGGTATTACTAGATTAATCTTATTAGTCTGTCCGTGTAGCTAACTAAGATTGCACATTTGGCAAAAGGTGTTAAACGAAACTCCCATTCTAGTCAGCAATAGCTCCATGCACTGAGTGCAGTCCTCTGGGATTGTCCATAATGTCTTTTCAAGTCTTTTAAATGTTTATGCTTTGACAATTCTCAACAATAAAATGTGAATGACCACCAAGAAAGAATAAGATACTACTTTACTTTTGGTTTGGATAGGAGGACAATCCATACTACTACTGTTGCAGGGACAAATCTGCACAAACAGAACTAAGGACACTAAAAAGTGCATTGTTTATCAATTATAATAGGCGCAGGTAGACTTTCCACATACCTCAGTGATATCAGACTTTGAAGAACCCCCAATCTCCTTAATGACTAGATAGTGTGGCAGAGTCATTTAGCTCCTGAATTCATCGATGATTGATCCCCAATGATGATTATCCAACGCAGGACAAGAGTACGGAGTCAGAGTCCAGAAGTGTCAGAGGCACGGACTCATGCTTGCAAATTGCAAAACCTTTTGCTCAGTCACTCTTGACCAAAAACCACGGAGTCTATTTAAGTTTTAAAGCTTTATTAAAAGTAAAAACATTTATTAAAATCAAGCTTGTCATAAAACATAAACGGTTGATTAAAAATGGAAAAGTGCTTAGTGATTTATTTCACACATTTATTGTGGGCAAGCCGAGCCCTCACCTGGTTTGAACTTTAATTTTTCTTTTTGGTGCTGAATCGTTGGTCACTTCGTCTTAGTGATGATGATCTGATCTTGCGCTTGTTCTTAGAAGTTACTCTTCTGTCTGGTATGAGAAAAATGGTGCGTGTTAAAAAGCAAGCATTCATCAGTTGTGCCAAAAAGTGAAGCAAGACAACACCCTTCCCTGGAAAAAGGGACATTTTTACTTTAGAGTAGACAGTCACAAATTATTAGATTGGTTTCTGTATTCACATTTCTTCATTCCTAGACAAAATACTAGTGAGTGGTGTATGTCTATGACATCTAACATTCTAAAATGTACTTTGTAGGTGGAACATCTGGTGCCCGGGCCAGTGCGGAGGTGGAGGAGGACACTTCTGGGTAGGAGGCAGTGCAAGTGCCGGAGGAAATTGCTGTGAGGGTTGCCACGGTAGTGGCGGCAGTGGTAAGCTCTTATATTCCTTATTTATTGAGATTGCAGACTGCAGGTTGTGCTCTCTGCGCGGGTGTAGTATATATGTTCTACAGTTATGTTACTATTCTGTTAGGAAGACTTTCAAATTTAGAACAACGTTTTTATCAACAAGGTAATAGCCTCCTCTAAATTTACTTCAACTCAGCTGTGAATTTTTTTTCGAGAATCCAAGTCAGATCTGAGATGAACTTGATGGATGGGATGAACGAAAAGCAAAAGAAGGGTGTAAGTAAGTGCGGAAGGATGAGCAAGTTAAAAGTAATGATGACTGACAAAGAAGAATGATACGTGTTTGATTGGTGCCCGAGGTGGCTGGGAAGGAATATGATGCATGGCTGGGTGAAGGATGAAGCAAGCCTGGGTGGGTGAAACAGAAACTGCATGTGTGTGCAATATATCCTTTGTTTGAAATTCAAATGCAAGTCAAGCACGGATGTATGGCTTGCGGTTTCTCAAATAAAATGAAAAGGTTGTTTTCCCGAGAGAAAACGTAAGGTTTGTCCAGATGAGAGACATGAAGAAGAATGATTGACATATAGTTTGAATGGATGGATGCCTGGATCATGGTACTATCTGACTCTTAGATAGCATATTTGTATCTAGAGAGAGTAGACGGTCACTGGATGAACTAAGTGTTACTTTGAAGAGCATGTAACACCGTACCCGCACGTCCGTCCCAGTGTAGAAATGGCATTTGAGATGTCATCAGTGATGTCATCAGTGATGTCATCAGTGATGTCACTGATCATGTCATGAATGATGTAATATGTGACATGATCAGCAGTGGATTGCGGGTGCGCGATATATAGTTAGTGCAACTAACTATATATGAAATTTCAATGGTTTTGTGTGAGTAAAATAAGGTTTTGTAAATGCTAATTCCTAACTATATATGGTCTATAACCCATGGTTTTTTCAGTGAATTTTCAAGGTTTTGTAAATGCTAATTCCTAACTATATATGGTCTATAACCTATGGTTTTTTCAGTGAATATATATATATATATATATGAATATATATATTACCTACTGGCGGTCGCCAGTAGGTATATATAGTTAGGATTTTTTCCCTATGGGATTTTTGAAAATTCTATGTCTAATAACTTTGGCGTTTGTGGACGGAAATGGCTGAAATTTTCAGGAAAATGGCACATTTTGTTTCTGAGCACCCCCTGAAAATTTGGGGGGGTCATCAAGGGGGGGCCAAGAAAAAAGGGGGATCCCAAAACGCGTTTTTCCAATGTTAATTTCCATGGGGCGGTTGGCCTCACTTTTAGCTCGAACGGCTGAATGGATTTGCATGAAAGTTGGCAAAATTGTAGGGACTGTTATATGTCAATATATGTGCTCTAGTGGATTTTGAGAAATTAACGTTCAAAAAAAGATATATATCTGTAAGCGCGCTCTGGGCTGCGCTCCGGTTCGCGTACTTGACGCGTAACGGAACTTCGCGAAGCGAAGCTGATTGGCTCTTCGGTGTCTGTCAACATTCTAAACAGTCCGGAGTGGCCGCCATCTTGTCTCTCGGTAGGATCGAGAGACAAGAGGAGGCCAAAACAAAGGGGGAAATGACCATAAGGGGGCATAGTAGATCCTCCCTGACCCCCTAGGTTTTATGTGGAGGTTTTAAAAGGGCCCCGCAGGGCAAAAAAAAAAACTTTTTTTTTTTGCGTGGGGAGCGTCCGGTTCGCGAACCGGAAAGCGTTCTGGGGAGCGTACTATAATGAAAAAAGAATGATAGACTTTTCAAATACTGTATGTTAATTGATTGTTGGTTTTGTTGATTATTTTTTAATTTCTTTATTTTTTAAGCAATTATTTATTATTGTGATTGTGTTTCAAAATTTAATAAACTTTCTAACATTTCACTGTCTGAAATGTCATTATTTTCATTGAACATAGTTTGTAATCTCTGAGGGTGTAAAATGTCCTCATTTTGAAGGAGGTCATCTACTGCTTGCACACATTGCAGTAGTTCTTGGTCCCAAGTTTCATCCATAAATTCTATATAATTTGGATCAATTATTTCTTGGCTGCTCTCTTGCAGGACAATTTGAAATTCAACTTTGTGTTCGCCTTCCATTTTGCCTGAAATTTGGATACAAAAAATATATGTTAGTAGAGATAGGGCACTGTTGGGATTAATTTTAGATAGGCAGTTTTTATCAGTGAATTTATCTTTGGGCAGTGTATTGTATCAGAGTGGAAGTAGGAATATAAAAAATTGTATGTGATTTAACGTAAGTAAATTCATAATTATACAAGAGAAGCCTAACTCCATCCATAACTATAACAGAGAAGTCTATCTAAATCTATAACTACTACAGAGGGATAGTATATAACTATCAGAAAAAGTTTACTATATTAACTTATAGTGCACAATATACTTCAGTTTTAAAAATAACAACTTACCTTTACAAAGAAGTTGAAGTGATTAGTGAAAATCCAATTGAAATGTACAACAAGAAGTAGTAGTCAAAATGGCTGTGTTTCCTTCTCTTCCTTTATATATATTCAGGTATATAACCAATCAAATGTCAGGTAATAAAAGTAGAAAATGAAAGTAACATTTTCATTGGTTGTCAATTCCAATACTTCAGATGTGTTTTGTGAAGTAATTTACCTCACGGAATTTAGAGAGGTCTACAGGCTAAATGGCTAAATGGAATTTCAATCAAATTTGTGAAAATGAAAGGGATTGGTATGTAGTATGAGCTAATCTATATTTGGTGAAAGTGTCTCCAGTTGTTTTTCTGTAAATTACTTTCCCACCTTTTTTATTGGACCGCTTCCCGGGAAGCGTCCCGGTTCGCGAACCAGCAGCGTTACGGGAGTCCACCATTTTGTGTTTCAGTCGAATTAAGATACAAGATGGAGGGCAAATAATGTTCAGAATGGGTAGAAGGGGGCACGGTAGACTTATCTTGACCCCCTAGGTTTTCTGAGGGTGGCTGAGGAGGCTTATATGTGCGAAAAAAAACATTTTTTTATGAAATTCCGCGAGGTTAGCTTTCGGTTCGCGTACCGGATAGCGCCCCAGGGAGCGTACTTTGTTGAAAATTAGTGAAAAAAGTTAGAAAAATATAATAATTGTGAGTGATCAGATGTAGGGTAGCTCTGAGAAGAGCTTTTGGGATTATGGTACATTTAGGTACTTATAAGTAGGTACCAATGCACAGTCTTAAATTCAGAATGAAAATTCTGTTGCCCTCATCTGAGAAGTAAACTCCATCTCCTCTGTAGATATCTTGCATGTAGTAACGCAAGTTATTGTTGTACATGGAGCCCATTTCATGGTCTCTCATGTAAGCTGAAACAGATTTGTTTACATGCTTCCTTGACTTCTCAATTTGTGGGCAAAATTGGTTGGACCACCTCCATTTCTGTCTTTGGCATATATTTGAATATACCAAGGCAGTTTGAGGAAAAAGTGCCATTAATTGCTCAAAGGTGTCCTTTAAAAGCATTTCCAGACCTACTCCAGTCAAAGTGCCCAAATCATTACCTCCACAGTGCACAATTAACAGGTCAGGTTTTGGCAAATGCATAAAGGTTTTCACCAATGGTACCAATTGGTGACATTTTAATCCTCTGTGGCCAAACCACTTAATTTCTACATCTTGTAAATTGAGGTTAGGCAAATTTCTGTTCTCAGCATACCTTTGAGCCCAGTAGATGTAACTATGTCCAACAATCCAGACAGTAAACATGGTGAGAGAAGTTTCTGCTGCAGTCAGATGAAGTGTGGTAATGAAATGGCAGATGAAACAGTAGGAGTTTGTAAAGAAAAAAAAACTGTGGAGTTTCAGTGCTAATGATTCACTAGCAGTGATTGGTGGATTTCCATTTCTGAAAACAGAAAGTTAGGATGCATGGATGTGTTCTTTGAAAGATGTAATTTGAATGGTCAAGGAAAAAAACATTTAATGAAAGATTGCACTGGATACGCAGGTGCACTGAGAGTTCAGAGTTCAATTGAAACATTGTTGTGCGAACTTGCAAACATCAGAGGTCTTTCACGAGGTGGTTGCTATGGAAAAAAGGCAGAGAGGGCAAAGGGGGAAGGGTTTTGATTTGAAAAAAGTGAGGGAAGAGTTTTGATTGGCTAACATGAGAGATATGTGTAATGAATATCAGCATTTGTGTGCTTTCTATAGCTGCAGCCTCTGGAGTGCATACTCTTTGTTCTGCTGAAGACAATTTGGTGTATTTCTGAGACTGTTTTGAAACTCAAAAAGTATTTGCTAAGGTGAGAAAAGATTTATTTAATTTAGATAGAGAATAGTATGATTTAAGGAGAAAATTAGGAAGAAAGCTGTGTTTTTAAAATGTTGCTTTGTCTCAAGTGATATACAAATAGATTTTGTTTCTTTGAGAAATTGTAAATGCACATTCTGTGTAGATATCTTGCATGCAGTAACGCAAGTTATTGTTGTACATGGAGCCCATTCCATGGTGTCTCATGTAAGCTGAAACAGATATGTTGTGTTTAAAAACGTTTTTTGAAATCAATTACATTTCTGGATATGTACTGCTAGAGCTTCATAGGTTGTTTGGGCCATATTTATAAGTAATTTGAGTGTCTATGATGTTATTTTTCCCATTTAAATTGAAGAGCTTTCTCCATGGGGCAAGTTTCTTGTAAATATGCTCCCACCTGTGCTTGGCAAATTTAGATTTTGATTCTTGGAGTTACATAGCCATGTAAAAAATGACCCAAAAATGGTGCAAGGGCAATCAAAAAACGCTTTCATGTGTCTTAAGGACATTTTAAGTAATTTCCTCTTGAATGTAGGTATACAATTGATTTATATGTTGTGTTTAAAAACGTTTTTTGAAATCAATTACATTTCTGGATATGTACTGCTAGAGCTTCATAGGTTGTTTGGGGCATATTTATAAGGCATTTGAGTGTCTATGATGTTATTTTTTTCCCATTTAAATTGAAGAGCTTTCTCCGTGGGGCAAGTTTCTTGTAAATATGCTCCCACCTGTGCTTGGCAAATTTAGATTTTGATTCTTGGAGTTACATAGCCATGTTAAAAATGACCCAAAAATGGTGCAAGGGCAATCAAAAAACGCTTTCATGTGTCTTAAGGACATTTTACGTCATTTCCTCTTGAATGTAGGTATACAATTGATTTATATGTTGTGTTTAAAAACGTTTTTTAAAATCAATTACATTTCTTGATATGTACTGCTAGAGCTTCATAGGTTGTTTGGGCCATATTTATAAGGCATTTGAGTGTCTAAGATGTTATTTTTCCCATTTAAATTGAAGAGCTTTCTCCATGGGGCAAGTTTCTTGTAAATATGCTCCCACCTGTGCTTGGCAAATTTTGATTTTGATTCTTGGAGTCACATAGCCATGTAAAAAATGACCCAAAAATGGTGCAAGGGCAATCAAAAAACGCTTGCATGTGTCTTAAGGACATTTTAAGTCATTTCCTCTTGAATGTAGGTATACAATTGATTTATATGTTGTGTTTAAAAACGTTTTTTGAAATCAATTACATTTCTGGATATGTACTGCTAGAGCTTCATAGGTTGTTTGGGGCATATTTATAAGGCATTTGAGTGTCTATGATGTTATTTTTTTCCCATTTAAATTGGAGAGCTTTCTCCGTGGGGCAAGTTTCTTGTAAATATGCTCCCGACTGTGCTTGGCAAATTTAGATTTTGATTCTTGGAGTTACATAGCCATGTTCAAAATGACCCAAAAATGGTGCAAGGGCAATCAAAAAACGCTTTCATGTGTCTTAAGGACATTTTAAGTCACTGAGGAAACACAGGTGATGTAATTGTGAATTGAGGAAAAGAAACTCCACATTTTTCAATTACATCACCTGTGTTTCCTAAGTTTATGAATAACATTGTGCAGATGAAGTTTAGGTCTGTCCAGGGACACAAAAGAGATCTGGCCTTTGTTCAAGAGTGAAGTGGACATGACTTACTTCATTGGTAGGCCTTCACATGTATTATCTCCTCTGTATTCTTCAACAAGCGTAAATCTCATCTGCAACCGTGAGTAGGCCTCACCTCAAACAAACCTCTGAATAGGCCACACCTTATCGTCATCCTGAATCAATCATTTAAAATGTTAGGGACAGATTTATGATAGGTGTATGCCTGTTTTGTACCACTGTGCGTCACTTTTGTGACGCAGTGGTGGTGCAAAAGATTTGCTATGTGGCGACATATATACAACTTGATGCATCTAGGCAGATGTGCATGCTGTAAAATAACAAGCAGGGTGTTAAGTTTTTGATGACTGTTATTGATTTACTGTTCGGTAATAGTGGTTAATAATATTTTTTATTACATTTTACCACAGATTCAACTGCAGATCATTTCAAAATTTGAAAATGCCAACTAAGAATCGAATTAGAAAGGCTACAAAACGTCAAAGACAGCAGGTTCATCTATTATTGCAGCAGTCCTCTACAAAAAAAACTTGTCAAGTCACCAAGAAAGCTTCGGGTAAGACCACAAAATCATTCATAAGAAATATTTGTAGTAAAAAAAGTATTTCTACAGAAAATGTTTCAGTCCAGAATAAGAGAAGCAATTTAAACGGAAAGGAAAGACCAATCAAAAATGTTACTGCTAGAGCAAGAGATAACTCTGTGCATGATAGTAGAAGGAAACAACAGTTTAGGGACATTCGAAAACGAATGATCCGCAACAGGATAATAGTCAATTTGTTAAAAAATATTAAAAAAGGCCAACAGAAAGTGGCATTTTATAAGAAAAAGAAAAATGTAGAGAAAATTATTGATCAGGCTTTCGAAATTAAGCGAAAGTTATTTATTTTGGTTATCAATAGAATTAGGAAACTAAACAAGGTAATTTCTGATTTCAAATCAAATAGTAGATGGAAGAGAGTAGTTAATCGTAGTAATTTTTGTGAAGTTTTTTCCGGAGAATGGATGCATAGTTCAAGTTGTGAGGCATTTTTTAATGAGGAGAGTTATTTCCAGGATAATGATTTGGTGCTTGCAGTTGACACCAGTGGTTGAGCTTATGAAGTGAAAGATGGTTGTCCAGTTGAAAAAGAAAAACTTGTGACAACAGAGACAGAAGAGGTGTTAGCTAATGAGGTTTTAGGAAGACGTCCTAAGGGTCCTGTGTACACCTGGAAGTGTAGTAGTATTTGCAGTGTGCGACAGGATTCCATCAATTTGCTTTGTGATTTTGTACGGACATTTAATAAGAAAAGTTTGAAGCAGAAAATGAAGTTGTTGCAAGAATTAGATCCTTGCAGAGTGAGAGAAGTGACAGGTTTGCATGGTCATTCACTGGCTTGTCTTTCCAGGAGAGTATGCCAGAGTGTTTTTCATCATTTCAGGATGCTAGCAGTGCATCATAATAAAGTGAGGAAATTAGTGAGAATGTTGTATTATGCTAAGAGTCCAGCAATTATGCTTAAACAATTATGTGCTGCTCTTTTCCATGGTTCTGAAATAGATGTGAAGAATATTTGTGAAGAAATTGAGTTTTGTTACTTTGGAAGTAAAGATGAGAATGTTCAAATTGACCCAGAAGTAGAGTGTACTGTTGAAGATAATGTACAGGTTTCTAGTACAGATAATTTTCAGTTGGAAATTGCTACGTTTGAGCTGAAATCAAGTGAGAGGCCAAATTTCACTTGTGTGTGTTGTCGACGCACTTATTATAAGAATCAGATTAAGTTAGTGGATTTATATGCAAAAAGTGAAAGGGAAAATAATAGTGAATGGAAGGATTTTGCAACATACTTGATGGTAGAAAATTGTTTTGATTTGGGATCGGATCAACATGTGTGTACTTATTGTTGTAACAAATTAAACCAAAACCAGATGCCAGGTAGGGCGGTTCATAATAATCTGGAATTGGTTGAGATTCCTTCTGAATTGAAGGATTTAAATACTTATGAATCTATTTTGATTCAAAGTATCCATCCCTTTCAGGCTATTGTAAGAATGGAGCCAAAGACTGGGAAGTTGCCTCCATCAGATTTACAGAGAGGATTAAAGGGAAGAGTTGTTTATTTGCCTCTAGATTTGAACAAAAACATTAACACAATTGGAGTAGAAAAAGTGGAAGAGGAACCTCTGGTTATCTTAGTTAATGGGGTTCCGACAAAGAATAAGAAAATATGGCAAGATTTAGTGGATGTTAGGAAAGTCAAAAAGGCAACATTGTATTTGGAAAAAAATAATAAGTACTATAAGAATGTATATGTTGCAGAAGAGGAAGTAAGTGATGAAGAGGATAGCGACTTATGTGCTGACCAAATTGAGAAAGTAGAAGCCTCTAAAAGTGAAGAAATATATGAACATTATAGTGTTCATCCTTTGCATTCCAAGGAAGTCATGGGGAATGCTATGGAGTTGTTTCAAATGAAACAAGCCAAAGGGAGTCCCATTAGTGTTTGGGAGGAAAGTTTGGAAGCTCAGTGTTTCCCACAGCTATTTCCAACAGGTCAAGGAGGAAGATATGATGAGCGACCTCATCAAATTCCTGCTTCTGAATACCGGACTTTACGATTGTATGCAGAAGATGCTAGGTTTCGACAATGCATTCCCTATTTGTTTCATCTCCTGTTTGAAAGCGATCTGTCTGGACTGTCATATGCAGTGAACCACATCTTGAAAAGTGGTATACAGATGCGAAACATCTCAGCAAGTGACTTTATGGATAAAGTCAATGTCCAAGGCAGTATTTTGGATTCTCACCTAATTAATCTCATGGCGTGTCAGCGTGGTACTAATGAGTACTGGTACCGTCGTCATGGTGATTTAAAATGTATGCTGAGGAACTTAGGAACTCCGACATGGTTCCTCACTCTGAGCTGTGCCGAGTATGGCTGAGAAGACTTACTTGAATTTCTACGAGAGGCAAATGGAAACATTGAAAACATCGAATTCAAGACACCCGGAGAACTGTGCTCTTTGGATCCGGTCAATGTATGCAGGTACTTCAATCATAGATTTGAAGCTATGATGTCTTTCATCATGAATAAGAAGAATCCACCTCTTGGAGAGGTGTTGGATTTCTTCTGGAGAAAGGAGTACCAAGCAAGAGGTGCTCCTCATATACATATGCTGCTGTGGATCAAGGACCTAAATTTGGAACAGATCCGGATGACTTAGTGATGAGTTTCATAGAACAGTATTCTACGTGTGCTGTTCCAAACGCAAAGGAGAAGAAAAGCCTAAGAGAACAAGTTCTACGTTTCCAAAGCCATCGTTGTGGAAAGTACTGTCGTCGTAAATTCAGAAACAAGGACAAGTTCTACACCAAATGTCGTTTCAACTTTCCACGACCGGTGCTTTCTAAAGGAAGAGTAAACAGTTTGATGTCTTCTCTGCGACATAATGTGACGAGGAAATCACCCAAAAATACATACAATTTGAAAAGGAACGAAGAGTCCAAGTATATCAATGACTACAACCCAGTGATTTTGTCCATGTGGAATGCTAACATGGATATACAGTTTGTGGCTGATAACTGTATGGCTGTGGCTCAGTATGTGACATCTTACATCACCAAAAAAGAAAAGACAGAATTGAAGGATATGTGGGAGGACATTTCCCATGAAAAGAGCCTCAGCAAGAAGTTGTACAGTTTCAGTCTGAAGATGTTGTCGCATCGAGAAATCGGAGCTTACGAATGTTCTGACCGGTTGTCTTCAGCAAGTCTCTATGCCAAATCCAAGAGTATCGTTTGGGCGAGTCTTGGTCTTGCTGCAACGCGTAATCGAGTTCTGAAACCTGTGCGGGAAATTGAGTATTTGGCGGAAAAGGAGCCAAACAGTACCGACATTTTGAAGACCAACATGTTGGATACATATTATCCAAATCGAAGCAGTCACCTCGAGAATGTTTGTTTGTATGAGGTTCTACAAAATTACATATTCAAGAGGAACATCAAAGAAGATATTGAGAAAGGAGTGTATGCTGTAATTGGAAGTGAAGGGTGTCTGGTCAAGCAAAGAAAATGCCACTTGGTAAACCATCGAAAATTGAGTGGCGAATCTCCAGAAAAAAAGG
Organism: Lissotriton vulgaris; assembly: GCF_964263255.1. NCBI lineage: Eukaryota > Metazoa > Chordata > Amphibia > Caudata > Salamandridae > Lissotriton > Lissotriton vulgaris. Next base: position 46,075 of record NW_028247799.1, on the reverse strand, counting down.
AGTTTTTCTATTTAGCACTCTTGCAACTTTTCAAGCCTTGGCGTGCAGAAGAGGAACTGCTTGGAGATTTCCTCTGTTAAGAAGACTCTTTCACTGCCGCCAAGGACACCATAGAATGTCTTGCTTTTCCCAAATATCAAGAAATGTTGACTTTGGAAATTGAGCAGGAAGCAACGATTGCAGCCGAGATTGCCAGAGACAGTTCTCAGGACAGTCAGAGTTCTGTTTCATTGAGTCAGGATCCACTAGGAGGACCTGTTATCAAAAATGAAGCTGCCACTGCTATGAATGAAGTGGAAAGAGCCATGGCACATGCTCAGGAGGATGCGGTTAACTTAGAAGTCTTGGAAAAACAACTCAACGTTGAGCAGAGGAAAATATATGACGAAGTTACCAAGCAAATTGATCATGGATTAAGTCATGAGAAGAAAGAGTGCTCATGTACGTCGTTGAAGCCTGTCCGACTGTACGTGAGTGGAGAAGCGGGAACTGGAAAAAGTTTCCTCATTAAAGCAATTTCATGTTATCTGCAGGAAAGGACTGAGTCATCGCTGTCTTGTGTTGTCACCGCTCCAACTGGACTGGCAGCACATAACATTAAAGGTATTACTTTGCATCGTCTACTGATGCTGCCAGCGGAGCATGACAACAAATTACAATACCACAAGTTATCTGGAGATGCCTGTTGTGAAGTTTCAAGAGTCTTGAGGAAAATGAAACTTCTTATCATTGACAAAGTAAGCATGGTTTCCAATGTCATGCTTGCCTTTGTGCATTTGAGAATGCAAGAAGTTCTTAAAACTGAGTATGATGTGTTATTTGGTGGCAAACACATCATTGTTTTTGGAGATCTTCTGCAGCTTACACCAGTGAAAGGACAACCTGTGTTCAAAATGCTCACACATGAAGATACCAGGAAGTGCCTAGGGAGCATTGGCAACGTCAATATATGGTTAAACTTCAATTATGCTGAACTGCATGAAAATATGCGTCAGGCGAAGGATGAAGATTACAAGAATAATCTACAAGATGTTAGAATTGGAAAAGTGACTGAGCGTGGGAAAGAAGCTTTACATGCACGATTACTGTCAAATTTATATCCAGAACAAGACGTTGTGCCTGAGAATATTTTTCAGAAAATTACTGAGAAGAAATCTGGAATATGTTTGATGCCAACTCTTGCAGAATGTGCCATCTTCAACAACAAAATGTTGTATTTAGAAAAGCAAGAGATTATGAAACTGGAAGCTATTGACAGAGTAGAGCATATGGGATCAACAATTGTTTTGTCTGAGAATTTGAAATCTAAATTGGATTCATTAGAGAAGTCTATATCTAAAACTGCGGGTTTTGAAAAGACTTTGAATGTGTGCTTAAATTGCTGAATCATTTTGAGAAGGAATTTACATGTTGAAAGAGGTCTGGTAAATGGATCAATGGGTAATGTTGTTGATCTTGAGAAATACAGAAGTAGAGATGGAATTGAATTTTTAAACATTAAATTTGATGGCATTGAGGAAGTACAGCTAATTGGCTGTTGCTCTGCTAGGTTTTTGCTTGTTAAAGACTTATATGTTAGCCGTAAGCAGTTTCCTGTTTGCTTGGCATATGCGGTGACAATCCATAAATCGCAAGGTTTAAGTGTAGACAGTGCATTGGTGAATATTGGCAGTTCTGTGTTCAAGGAGGGTATGGCATATGTGGCATTGTCACAAGTTAGAACTTTATCGGGATTGTACTTGATTGACTGTGATGTCACAAACATTTGTGCGGATCTAGATTGTGTTAAGGAATACAATAGGTTAAGAAGAGAGTATGCGCCACATTTGCCTCAATATCCTTTGTTTGAGAAACGTGTGGTAGGCCGGAAACGAAGAAATATCAGTAATAGTAGGGAGGTTGTAGGAAAAAGACCAAAAGTCGATGAACCGAAAATTGTAAGCAGAAAGAAAACGGATTCTGTTGAAGATGTTGTTGGTTTTCAATTTGAAAACTGTTCTGGTGTCAACTGCTATGCTAATGTAGTTGTTAATGTTGTCTTTTCACTAGAGACTTTAAAAGAACAGATTGTGATCAATACGGAACAAAGTTTATGCTGTTTGTTGAATTCTGTGTTAGAGAAATGTAGCGGTGATAGAACAAAAGTAGAAAGTGTGTCTGAAGTTCGTTATCTGTTAGACAAATGTTCAGGTCAAACAGACTTCTCTGAAAATATTCAGCAGGATTGTCAGGAGTTTTTAATGTATATGCTTGATCTATTGCAAGATGAGGGTGTAGATGTAGATCACCTGTTTGGGCTTTCTTATCAATGGCAGCATGACTGCGAGAACTGTAGGGTATCAAGTACTACTAGTGTAGACTCAGAAAGATTTATTTATTTAACTTTGCCAGACAGTAAATCAGTGTCCTTTAATAAGCTAGTAAAAGCAGCTGATCACAACATGGAGTGTAGCCAATGTAAATCTGAAATGATGTCAACATTATTTATACGAAGATATGGCCAGTATGTCATTTTAATGTTCCAACGATGTAGGCCTGATGGAACAAAATTGACAACTTTAATAAAAAATGTTGTTGCTTCGCAGTTGTCAATATCAGGAAGGACTTTTGTAACTGCAGCAATTATATATCATGACGGTCCTTCAACAACATCAGGACATTACACAGCATATTTAAAGTCTAGAAACGGCTGGTCATTTTGCAACGATTCTGTTATAACTTTCAAAAAAAAATTGCCGTATGACCTTAAAAATTCTTACCTGGTGTTTTTAAAACCAAAATTTTAGGGAAAGAATCTCGGGATGTGCTCTGAGGAATTTCAAGAGGTTCATGGAGTAGAGGGAATATAAGTCTGCAATGCTGTCTAGATTATTGGTCCAAACTTTTGATTATAATGTCATTTTAAAAATCCAACTATATAAACCTGATGCAAGTAAGTCTGCTTCATAGTAAGCAGTATCAGTGTGATAGGAAAAGTAGAACATGAGTGAGCAAGAAGGGTAAGATATTAGTAGTCCAGGATTGTGAAAGTAATCTTAAACGTTTTCTTTCTGAAAGTTGCAAAAATAGAAAATGACGGGATTTGCGTACAAGAATTCCAAGAGTTGTAAATCGCTCTAACTTGATTTGGCTGTGTGGAAACATGTGGTAGAATGTGAGAAGTCTTTTATCGTATGTAACATATTTTTGAAAACGATGGAGGTTTTCTTTCAGAAAGTGGCGGGCTGAAAATATTAACAGCACAACAGAGTGTAAGCTGTTCATAGGACATCCTTCGACGTCATGGAAAGTAAGTTCATTTTAAGGAGTTTTGAATTCTGATTTCTTATGTTGTATGGGTTTTTTAAACACAATCATTTTGATTGTGTTTTTTTTCCCCGCTGTTACATGATGAATACCTTCAAGTCACTGATTTTAGTGAATTTTGATACATTCTGAGAACAGCAAAAATAAACCATTTAACATGTATAATTAATTTTCTACTTTTTGTACTTATGATACACATTTAGAAATGTGAGGTAGACATGGAGAAACTGAGACTTCTGTAAGTGTCAAAGTTAATGCATACACTGCTGCACTTCTGGGTACTGTTTCATATGCTGGACTACATCTGCACTATGAGATACCTAAGCAAAGGCAACACAGGTGATGTGATTGTGAAATGAGCAAAAGAAACTCCACGTTTTTTAATTACATCACCTGTGTTTCCTAAGTTTACGAATGACATTGTGCAGATGAAGTTAAGTCTGTCCACGGACACAGAAGAGGTCTGGCCTTTGTTCAAGAGTGAAGTGGACATGATTTACTTCATTGGTAGGCCTTCACATGTATTATCTCCTCTGTATTCTTCAACAAGCATAAATTTGATATGCAACCCTGAGTAGGCCTCACCTTATACAAACCTTTGGAGAGGCCACACCTTATCGTCATCCTGAATCAATCATTTAACATGTTAGGGACATATTTATGATAGGTGTATGCCTCTTTTGCGTCACTGTGCGTCACTTTTGTGACGCAGTGGCGGTGGAAAAGTTTGGCTATAAGGCGACAAAATTACAAATTGATGCATCTAGGCAGATGTGTCGTGCTGTAAAAAAACCGTGCCACATGAAACCGATGCAGCAGTGATGCAAAAGATGCACCATATTGCAAGATAGGACTCACTTCATCTGCATCAAGATACTGTTAGTTTAAAATGTATATTTTTAGGACTGTGTAGGGGCATGGAGAAGCAGATGCTTCTGTAAGTGTCAAAGTTGTTGAAAAACTGTTTGTGTTTCAATTTTTTCCCTTGTCTTTTCTAATTTTTAAAAACATGTTTTAATATTTTTCAAATGTTTGTTCTCTCTTTCACAGATTGAAAGTATAAAAATAAGAAATGATTAACTTATCGACAATTATAAGGTAAATGTTTTGTACTCTTTTCGTTATATTTCTATCACATTTAACTTCTTTTAGTTCCACTGCTTCATTTCTTTAACCCTTACTTTCCTGCATTTGCTACTTCCCTCATTCCTTTCTTTATTACTTAATTACTCTACCCCTTCCACTATTTTTCTCAGTCCCTCTCTTCTCATACTTCTTCACTCTTGTTCCCTCACTCTGTGTCTATTATTGTCACTGTTTCTGACTGATCAAAAACAATTTTTTAAAAAAAGAACAGTAAGTATAAGGGAAGGAAACAGACAGTTATGTTAAAATAAAGACAGCTATAGGGAGTAAACTAGGGATACTGTTACCCGCAATCCACTGCTGATGATGTCACTGACCATGTCATGAATGATGTAATATGTGACATCATCAGCAGTGGATTGTGGGTAACAGTATCTCTAGTTTACTCCCTATAGGTGTCTTTCTTTTAACATAACTGTCTGTTTCCTTCCCTTATACTTACTGTTCTTTTTTTAAAAAAAATAAAATTTGGTTCGCTCCCGGTTCGTGTACCGGACAGCGAACCCGGAAGCGAACTAAGAGAAATAGAGGTTGGCAGAGTTCCAAATATTCTACTAATTTTTTTATAACGGGGAGGTAGTTCTGAAAATAACTTTTTTTTATTGTTTTTGTTGTTTTATATTTTTTTTATTATTTTTCTGAACATTTTTTTAGTTTTTTTGTATTTTCTGAACGTTTTTATATTTTTTTTGGTTTTTTTTTGGGGGGGGGGAAACGAAAACGATTCATTGCAAAGGGCTCAACAGGAGCAACAAAAAAAAAAGAATTTATTCTCTGGGGCTTTTCGGGCACTCATGATTGTCAATAGCTCTGTTGATTAGAGTGATGCTACTTTCTCTGTAGCAAATCAACTGATTGCAACGCACGCACACTTGTTTGATTTCCCCAAACCTCATTTGTATATTTGGGACCATCTCCCTCGCCTCTGGTCCCGTCACTTCCTGTACTACTGATCTTCTGGCCATCGAAGGGGGATTATCTTGCTCGTCACGTAACTGCGCAGCACTGTAGTTGATAGGATGCCACCTACTCATGTGCCTTTGCATTGTGTAGTTGCTGTAACTGTACTTTTTCTTGGTCCCTCTGGACAGTCTATCTTTACATATAAGGCAAGTTACGTATCGTGCATTGACTTTCTTTTGGCCCCGGGGAAATTTAAAAAAGTTGCCAAATATAGTTTTCTTTCCGATGAGACCTCCTGGGCTCCTCAGTCAAAAACTGCCTCTCTTCCTGCATTTCCTCCTCTTCTTGCTGAATTATAACTTTAGCAGGTGGTCCTCTCTTCCTTGGATGTGGTGGAGGTGGTGGGGAAGAACCAGCTGAAGCTGCTAATGAAGCCATTGCTCACTAATAACAAAGGGTCTTTCTCTCACAAAGATGAAAGTCAGAGTGAGGAAAGAAGGAGGGGTTTTCATCATTTGGGAAAAACAATAGTTCTAAACCAATGAAAAGTGTTGATTTTAGATCACATGACCTAGTCTTACATCATTAGGAAACCAAAAGTGAAATGAACCAATGAAAAGTGTTATAAACAAGTCACATGACCTGTTCCGCTTACGTTACGCGCTGCGCGCCGTGCCCCGGATCGCTTCCGGTTCGCGGCCCGGAGCACTTCCGGGAGCGCTAACGCGGCGCGTCATAAGATGCATTACGGGACAACGTGATATGTGGCGCTTCCGCGACGCGTCACGATGTTGATTTCTAATGCGGCAGTTGCGCAAACGGAACGTTTACCGGCTAGCGGACCGGGTCGCGGCATCAAATTGAGCTAACGGAAAGCTTACCGGTTCGCGAACCGGCAGCGAAACAAAAAAAAATTATTAAAAAAATATATAATTAAAAACATTAAATTACAAAAATGTTAAATATATTTTTGAATTATAATAAAAATACATTTTACAGCTACAGATATTAGCTTTTAAAAAACAATTGAAATTCACTGAAAAAAACATGGGTTATAGACCATATATAGTTAGGAATTAGCATTTGCAAAACCTTGAAAATTCACTGAAAAAACCATAGGTTATAGACCATATATAGTTAGGAATTAGCATTTACAAAACCATATTTTACTCACACAAAACCATTGAAATTTCATATATAGTTAGTTGCCCTAACTATATATCGCGCACCCGCAATCCACTGCTGATGATGTCACATATTACATCATTCATGACATGGTCAGTGACATCACTGATGACATCACTGATGACATCACTGATGACATCTCATTTGACATTACTGATCACATCACTGATGACATCATTCATGTGATAATACGATGAACCTCTTCAGACTCTAATATAACCTTAGATACACTCAGTGTAAACAGACACTCACAGATTGTGACTCATCCATGGAGTTACTCATTCACCTAGTCAGTCATGCAAAGAATCAATCACATCTCCATTTCCTCAAGTATACAGTTATACACACCTTACTTATTCAAACATATACTAACACATATTTACTCTCTTATACAATCCCTGATACAAGCTCACAATGATCCATACAGCCACTCACACATTCACAGGCTCTTATGCACAGTTATTTATATATGTCAACTCTCACATGTACTGTGTTTTACATATGTACTTACTTTGACATGTAGCACTGAGATATCCATTCACTCACCAATACACTCATGCACACAGTCAACCGCCCATACAGCTGTTTCCACATGCACTTTTGAACCCATACATCTAGTGAATCAACTGCTCACACATCTATGCACAGAGTCATACATCTCCCAGCCACCCACACACACATTCAGTCTCCCATACAATAACCCATATAGTTACTCATATAGCTCCTGATCAACACATGCAGCAGTTTACAGAACAACAGACATAATGATGTAAAAATTAAGACAGTTTAGTCACTAACTCATGCCCTCAGTGAGACACATTTAATCACTCACTCATACAGTCAGTCATGCACCCACTAAATCCTTCATCCAGACACTTATACATCCACTCATTCTTCAATATGTAAGACATATTTTAACTTTACAGAAACAAACAGTCACTGGATGTTGTCATTAGTGATGTCATTTGAGATGTCATCAGTGATGTCATCAGTGATGTCACTGACCATGTCATGAATGATGTAATATGTGACATCATCAGCAGTGGATTGCGGGTGCACGATATATAGTTAGGGCAACTAACTATATATGAAATTTCAATGGTTTTGTGTGAGTAAAATATGGTTTTGTAAATGCTAATTCCTAACTATATATGGTCTATAACCTATGGGTTATTCAGTGAATTTTCAAGGTTTTGCAAATGCTAATTCCTAACTATATATGGTCTATAACCTATGGTTTTTTCAGTGAATATATATATATATATATATATATATATATATATATATATATAGTACCTACTGGCGATAGCCAGTAGGTATATATAGTTAGGATTATTTCTCTATTGAACTTTTGAAAATTCTATGTCTAATAACTTTGGCGTTTGTGGACGGAATCGGCTGAAATTTTCAGGAAAATGGCACATTTTGTTTCTGAGCAGCCCCTGAAAATGTGGGGGCGTTCGTCAAGGGGGGGCCGAGAAAAAAGGGGGGTTCTAAAACGCGTTTTTCCCATGTTAATTTCCATAGGGCGTATGGCCTCACTTTTAGCTCGAACGGCTGAATGGATTTGCACGAAACTTGGCAAAATTGTAGGGACGGTTAGCCCGATGTGCCTTTGCTGGGTCCCAATATATGTGCTCCAGTGGATTTTGAGAAATTAACGTTTAAAAAAATGTATATATCTGTGACAGCTTCCCAGATAGCGCTCCAGATCGCGTACTTTTCGCATCACAGAGCTTTCCGAAGCGATGCTGATTGGCTCTCCGGTGTCTGTCAACATTCTAAACGGTCCGATGCGGGCGCCATCTTGTCTCTCGGTAGGATCGAGAGACAAAAAGAGTTGAAAAACGAAGGGGGAATGTAATGAAAGGGGGCAAGGTAGACCCCTCTTGACCCCCTAGGAATGATGTTGGGGTTATTAAAGGGTCCCGTGGGGCAAATAATAAAAATTTGATTTTTCGCGGTAGAAGCGCTTCTCGGTTCGCGAACCGGGTCGCAAACTGGTAGCGAAACGTGAATTCGCTATTTTGTGTTTCGATTTCATTAAAGTACTAGGTATAAGGGGGTACGGGAGACGTATCCTGACCCCTTTTGTTTTCTGAGGGTGGCTGAGGAGGCTCATATATGTTGATACATGTTTTCCAGCGGCTGTGCGTGAGCGTTTTTTTTGTGTTGCGTGACGTCTGTTAACGTTTGATTCGATGGAAATCAGGAACTGTTGACCGCCATTTTGTCACTGCGAGTAAATATTTTGTTTTAAATAATTGTTATAAATTAATCCTTATTGATAAACATTGTCTGCGCCATCTTGTCCTTTTTGCAATGCCACACTTTTGTTGAGCACGGCAGCCATTTTAGATGCCTTGACCAGACCCACTCTCTGCACGCCGCCGATGCTCAGCATAGCTCCCCACCCTCGCAAGCATCTCCCCCACGCACTGGTCACCCCCGCTCTCTCTCTCATGCATGGGCCAGAAACCTCCTCCCATGTGCGCTGCTCTTCCCTGAGAATCACACCCTGTGCCCGCCCGACACCACCCTTTCACCCTATTCATTACCGCACCCTCTGACACTCCTCTTCCTCTGTGTCCGATTGTTCAGGCCGGTCCCAGGCTATCACCTAGCCCTGCAGATGTAGTTTATGGCCCCAGCTGTAGAGAATCACCCCTCTTCAAAGGAGTTACAGTAGATCAAGTCCCCCACCCGATGAGATCCGTCACACCACATGCGTTCCTACTATCTGATAACCATCCTGTATTGTGCTTGGGGAGGGGATTCTCACTCTCACTGTGAGGGTGTGTGGGACCGAGCCTGAAGCGGAAGATTCCAGGGATGCCTCTTTGTACATCAAAGTTTTTACAATTATGTGTCACATTATAAATATATAGCACTCCAACAAAGTAGGATTATAACACTTTAATAACTTATAAATATATAGAACGCAACAAAAACAGTAAATACATTTAAACATTTTTTTGAAAAAAGAAGCAACAATGGTCAGTAGCTGTGTTTTGTGCGAATAGTCCCAAGGCAGCACAACGTGCTGAGTTCTGGACGGCACCCAGGTGATGTTACCTGGGTGCCGCACTGGTTTTTGGTATCCTACAATGCAGCTCTGAAAAACGGCGTGGGGCGTCCCGGGGGGTGCGCGGGGAGGCCTCGTCAGTAGCGGTCTGTTGTGCGAATAGTCCCAAGGCAGCAGAACGCGCTGAGATGTGGATGGCACCCAGGTGATGTCCAGTAAGTTGTCGCACTGGTTTTGGCATCCTACAATGCTGCTCCGAAAAACGGCGTGGGGCGCCCCGGGGGGGGGGGGGCAGGGGAGGCAGCGTGAACGGGTCTCCCCAGGTGGAGGCTCGTCGGCTGTACTGGGGCGCCCCTTTACCGTTTCAGTTGCCATTCCGCCTGCTTTTGCTACACTGTGCCTCATCCTCCATCCAGCTGTTTATCGCCCGCTCTTGCGGCTACAGCGTCTCGCTCACCATGTAGTTGAGTTGCGCCCACTCTTGCGGTGCAGCGATAGGCGGCTGCCACAGGACTCTTAAAATGGCGGACGGCTCTTCGGATTTGGGCCTGGTCCACTAAAATGGCCCTGGGACACCTTGGAACTCGGACAACCCCTGAGCCTTGAAGATTTTACAAAAGTCTTGGGGGCTCCCGACTCCTGCAGGCTTCCGGTGGGGAGCGGCTGCCATGATTGCTCGCGGAATGACCACTACGGAGCCACGAGATGGTTGTGCTCTCAGGCTGACGCCAGCTTCAGTCTGAAACATCTAGAAACAAGGTGGGGCTTTCATCGTTTGGGAAAAAAAAATGTTTTAATCCAATGAAAAGTGTTATTTTTAGGTCATATGATCAAGCCTTCCATCATTAGGAAACCAAAAGTAAAATAAACCAATGAACAATTTTATAAAGAAAGTCACATGACCTGTTATGCTTACGTTACGCGCTGCTATAAAAAGCGTAGAAAATCCGTTGGCACGTGAGGCGGCGTCAGTAGCGGACCGATGTGCGAATAGGCCGAAGGCAGCACAACGCGCCGAGATCCGGATGGCACCGAGGTGGTGTCCAGCAAGTTGCACTAGTGTGGCCAACCTGCAATGCTGCGCCGAAAGTCAGCGTGGGGTGCCTGGGGGGGGGGGGTGGCGCAAACTGGCCTCTCTCGCCTCCCCAGGTGGAGGCACCTGATGTGCAGTGCGGCGCCCCTTATCTTTTCACTCGCCGTCCAGCAGAGTTGGGCCCGCACTTGCTGCTACAGTAGGCCGAAGGCTGCACAACGCGCCAAGATCCGGATGGCACCGAGGTGATGTCCAGCAAGTTGCCGCACTGGTGTGGCCATCCTACAATGCTGCGCCGAAAGTCGGCGTGGGGCGCCCCGTTGGCCTGTGAGGTCGCGTCAGTCAGTGGGGGCTGTTTGAGAAAGCAATGTGATGCTGTGCGTCACCCCCAAGATGGAGTCTCCTCGGCTGCAGTGGGGCGCCCCTTGGTGTTTCACTCGCTATCCAGCTGAGTTGCGTCTGCACTTGCGGCTACAGTAGGCCGAAGGAAGCACAACACGCCGAGATCTGGATGGCACCGAGGTGGTGTCTAGCAAGTTGCCGCACTGGTGTGGCCATCCTACAATGCTGCGCCGAAAGTCGGCGTGGGGTGTGCCGTTGGCCTATGAGGTGGTTTCAGTAGCGGACCGATGTGTGAATAGGTCGAAACCAGCACAAGGCGCCAAGATCCGGATGGCACGGAGGTGGTGTCATAGTTGAGAGTTCTGAGCAGCGCTTGTAACACTGTCTGAAGCTTATTTGCACCTGCTGCAGCTTCACTATTGCCCTGGTGTGGCCAAAGATCGGCAATGACATAGGCGGCCGGCTCCCATGGTCCGTCGGAACTTTTTTCCTTTTCCTTTCTGCATCTTGTCCCACAATCCGTTTGACCTTTAGACACGACCAGGTCCCTGAATGTGTGCAGGGGGACGCTATTGATTGAATCAAAATGGTGGCTTCACACAAAGCTGACTCAAGCATTGCTGGTGATGCTATACAGACAAAAAATGGTTTTCAGTTTGTACATTCTTCAGGATTTTTCCATCCGAGTCTGCTTGAGAGTTTGTAGAACAATGGCTTAAGATCTTGCCTTCCTCTCTTTTGACTGTTGGTCTTGTTGCCTATCTCTTCTGTTGTCATTTAACTGAACCTTTTTTGACTGCCAAAAGGGGTTCTGGTCCAACCGCTGGTTGGTGGAGACATTTTGACTATATCCTGGACCTGCCCGGCCTCGCCCAAAATGGCGCCGGTATAAATGGGACTCGTAACTTCTTGTTGTGTACTGGTTGCACAACCTTGATATCACGAGATACGTATGCAGTTTTGAAGCACATGGCGGGCGGGAATGAGAATTGATTGAATATTTCGACATCCCTATTGATATTAAGTTCTGATGTGTTATTGATTACTGTACTATTGAAAGTTCGAATTAACGTCACCCATGGTACTTGCCCGCAAATGTATATCTAGATGATTTTATTGTAAGTGGCCCTGTCGTATTTTAATTACAAAATGTACGTCCACCGATTCCGCAAATGTTAGACACCTTAGTTCTTGCAACCTAATGGCCCGCTCGTAGCGGTCCTCTACAGTGCAAATGTCTCCTCATCATATACGATTCCAGTTTGCTCCGTGGCCGGCCCACGTGGTTATAGGCCCGTATTTGTATACTGACATTTTCACAATAAAGGTTTTTAAAACAAAACATGGTAGTAGTATTTACATTGGTAAAGTTTTTAATTTTAGTCACTGTTTTCGAATCAGTAAAAGGCAAGTGAAATAAAGCAGTCCAATTACATGACGGATGAAAGGTATAATACGCAGGAACGCAGTAAAGATAAATGGTCAAGGGCTGTTGTGTTTTTTACTCCTGCAACATAAAGTGATCGATAAGAATCTGATATTCAGGCGTATCGGCGACTAAGACAGCAGGTTGAGCATCTTTTGCTCAACGGCTCCGTCATGGGACGAAGAAACGTCCTTTTTCTAGAAAAAGGAATATATTTTACTTGCAGGACAGTTGTAAATTTTCTGGGAAAATACATTAGCCTGGAACATTATAACATATATGTTTAAGAAAAAATAATGTTCAAAAGCAATAAAAAGCGTAATTTTTAGGTCATATGGCCAAGCCTTTCATCATTAGAATAACAAAAGTAAAATGAACCAATGAAAAGTTTTATTAACAAGTCACATGACCTGTTATGCTTACGTTACGCGCTGCGCGCCGCGCCCCGGATCCCTTCCGGGAAGCTGCGCTTCGCGCACTGGAGTACTTCCGGGTGCGCTAACGCGGCGTGTCATATAACGCATTACGCGACAACGTAGGTCCAGAATATAGTCAAAATGTCTCCACCAAAGAGCGGTCGGAATACAACCACTTTCAGCAGTCTAAAAAGTTCTGTTAAATGACAACAGAAGGGACAGGCAACAAGAACCATCAGTCAAAGAGGGGAGGGCAAGTTCTTCCCTACCGGGTCACGTTGGGGCGCTACCGGAACTGATCGAATTGGTAGTCTACAGTGTTTCTGGATGTTTCAGACTGAAGCTGGCGTTAGCATGAGAGCACCACCATCTCGTATCTCAGTCGTGGCCATTCCACGAGCAATCATGGCAGCCGCTCCCCACCAGAAGCCTGCGGGAGTCGGGGGCCCCCAAGACTTTTGTAGAATCTTCAAGGCTCAGTGGACGCTTTCGAGAATGGGGCCCAAGCCCTATCAGACAAGCGTCCGAGTTCCAAGGTGTCCCATGGCCATTTTAGGGGACCACGCCAAAATCTGAAGAGGCGGCCGCCATTTTGAGAGTTCTGTGGCAGCCGCCTATAGCTGCATCGCAAGAGCGGGTGCAACTCAACTACATGGTGAGCGAGACGCTGTAGTCGCAAGAGCGGGCGGTAAACAGCTGAATGGCGGAAGAGACACAGTGTAGCAAAAGCGGGCGGAATGGCAACTGAAACGGTAAAGGGGCGCCCCACTACAGCGTGTCTTCAGGTCAAACGGATTGTGGGATAAGGTCCAGAATGGAAGAGTCATCAAAAGGCAAAAAGTTCCGCCGGACTCCGGGAGCCGGCCGACTATGTCGGGGGCGATCTTAGGCCACGCCAGGGCAATACGACTTGGGGAGGGGGCAGAAGTCAAGCGCACCCTCCCAGTCCGCGCCACCACACCGTATGTTGAAAATCTGAAGCCATCGTTCTACAAACTCTCAACCAGCCTTGGATGAAAAATCTTGAAGAATGTACAACCTGAAAACCAGTTTTTGTTTGCATAGCATCAGCAGCAACGCTTGCTATCAGAATGCATGAGTTTCATGCTCGATCGATTGAGCTAGCCGGATCAGGCAACAAAAAGTATAAAATAGTTATGTAAATAGTTATTTAATAAAATGTTTTACCCTGTTACTTTGCTGGTGTGTTGTATATATTTATAATATTTGCATAGAGTTTATCGTTATTTTGGGCGGGGTGGGTGGCGGAGCCGAGCTCTCTTGCAGCCATCATGGTGTGGAGCTCAGTTCATCTCACTAGTTTCGTATTTCTCATGAAGGGTTGTTCCTAATGTTTCTATTTTAGCGAGGTCAAAAAGAGATCCCATTAGTGGCCTACTGATTTTGCTCGATTATTTTTTTTTTTACACGATTTTTCACTATCTGCAAAGACTAAACAGAGTATTGCGGCTTTGTGCTTGTTAGTAAATAGAGAATGAAGCAAAGAGAATAAATTCTAACATAGTAAATGCTTGGATAACAATCAATCAAATGGAGAGACAAGCAGGCACGACGGATTACAACGGGGGCAAAGGCCTGCGTTAACTACCCTTCACTATATTTATATTTATATATATTTATATTTGTGTGCATTTGTAAAGCGCTAACGTTCGCTCCCAAGGGAGCATCATGGCGCTGGGCGAGCTGCGGAGAATAACTGAAAGAGTGGGGTGAGATGGGAGAGAAAAACTAAATGGCAGCCAGGACAGAGGAGTCTGGTTGTTGGTAGACCCATTTCTTGAGAAGTTTTCTAAAGTTGTTCTCATTTTCTATGGATCTGAGGTTGACAGGTAGATTGTTCCAGGCCTTGGCCGCCAGAACATTGAAGGATTTCCCACCCTTGGTCTTGTATTTGAATCTGGGGATTAAAACCAGATTTGTCCCAGAGGATCTCAAGCAGCGCGGGGGGTTATAGCGCGTAAAACGGTTTACAAAGTAGCGGGGCCCTGTATTTTGCATGGTTTTGAAAACTGTAAGGAGCAGTTTAAAAAGAATTCTTTTATGCAGTGGCATCCAGTGAAGCGAATTAAGGGCTGCAGACGCAGATGACCTTCTGGGGAGTTGTAAAACCAGTCGAGCTGCAGCATGTTGGATGCTCTGCAGCTTTCTGAGAGTAGATTTTTTCACTCCGGCCATAAGGCCGTTGCAGTAGTCAAGTCGGGAGAGTATGAGGGCTACCTGCAAACAGAGAGTACTTCTAAGAGAAAAGAGGGGGGGGCAGCGTTTAAAGCACATCAGCGTGCATAAACACGAAAATGTTTTTACCTATCACGTACTTGACATTTGACAGCTTTTGATATTTGCTATTAAAAAACCATTGAAATTCAATGAAAAAACCATAGGTTTTAGCCCATATATAGTTAGGGATTAGCATTTACAAAACCTTGAAAATTCACTGAAAAAACCATAGGTTATAGACCATATATAGTCAGGGATTAGCATTTACAAAACCTTATTTTACTCGCATAAAACCATTGAAATTCGCCAGTAGGTATATATAGTTAGGATTATTTCTCTATGGAACTTTTGAAAATTCTATGTCTAATAACTTTGGCGTTTGTGGACGGAATCGGCTGAAATTTTCAGGAAAATGGCACATTTTGTTTCTGAGCAGCCCCTGAAAATTTGGGGGGGGGGGGTTCGTCAAGGGGGGGCCGAGAAAAAAGGGGGGTCCCAAAACGCGTTTTTCCCATGTTAATTTCCATAGGGCGTTTGGCCTCACTTTTATCTCGAACGGCTGAAAGGATTTGCACGAAACTTGGCAAAATTGTAGGGACTGTTAGCCCGATGTGCCTTTGCAGGGTCTCAATATATGTGCTCCAGTGGATTTTGAGAAATGTATATATCTGTGACAGCGTCCCAGATAGCGCTCCAGATCGCGTACTTTTCGCGTCACGGAGCTTTGCGAAGCGATGCTGATTGGCTCTCCGGTGTCTGTCAACATTCTAAACAGTCCAGTGCGGCCGCCATCTTGTCTCTCGGTAGGATCGAGAGACAAGAAGAGGTGAAAAACGAAGGGGGAATTTAATGAAAGGGGGCAAGGTAGACCCCTCTTGAGCCCCTAGGAATGATGTTGGGGTTATTAAAGGGTCCCGTGGGGAAAATAAAAAAAAAAAGATTTTTCACGGTAGAAGCGCTTCTCGGTTCGTGAACCGGGTCGCAAATTAACGGCTGAATGGATTTGCACGAAACTTGGCAAAATTATAGGGACTGTTAGTCCGATGTGCCTTTGCTGGGTCTCAATATATGTGCTCCAGTGGATTTTGAGAAATTAACGTTTAAAAAACAGGTATATCTGTGACAGCGTCCCAGATAGCGCTCCAGATCGCGTACTTTTCGCGTAACGGAGCTTTGCGTAGCGAAGCTGATTGGCTCTCCGGTGTCTGTCAACATTCTAAACAGTCCGGTGCGGCCGCCATCTTGTCTGTCGGTAGGATCGAGAGACAAGAGGAGGAGAAAAACGAAGGGGGAATTTAATGAAAGGGGGCTAGGTAGACCCCTCTTGACCCCCTAGGAATGATGTTGGGGTTATTAATGGGTCCCGTGGGGCAAATAATAAAAATTAGATTTTTCGCGGTAGAAGCGCTTCTCGGTTCACGAACCGGGTCGCAAACTGGTAGCGAAACGTGAATTTGCCATTTTGTGTTTCGATTTCATTAAATTACTAGGTATAAGGGGGTACGGGAGACATATCCTGACCCCTTTTGTTTTTTGAGGGTGGCTGAGGAGGCTCATATATGTTGATACATGTGTTCCAGCGGCTGTGCGTGAGCGTTTCTTTTTTTTTGTTGCGTGACGTCTGTTAACGTTCGATTCGATGGAAATCAGGAACTGTTGACCTCCATTTTGTCACTGCGAGTAAATATTTTGTTTTAAATAATTGTTATAAATTAATCCTTATTGATAAACATTGTCTGCGCCATCTTGTCTTTTTTGCATTGCCACACTTTTGTTGAGCACGGCAGCCATTTTAGATGCCTTGACCAGACCCACTCTCTGCACGCCGCCGATCCTCAGCATGGCTCCCCACCCTCGCAAGCATCTCCCCCACGCCCTGGTCACCCCCGCTCTCTCTCTCATGCATGGGCCAGAAACCTCCTCCCATGTGCGCTGCTCTTCCCTGACAATCACACCCTGTGCCCGCCCGACACCACCCTTTCACCCTATTCACTACCGCACCCTCTGACACTCTTCTTCCTCTGTGTCCGATTGTTCAGGCCGGTCCCAGGCTATCACCTAGCCCTGCAGATGTAGTTTATGGCCCCAGCTGTAGAGAATCACTCCTCTTCAAAGGAGTTACAGTAGATCAAGGCCCCCACCCGATGGGATCTGTCACACCACACGCGCTCCTACTATCTGATAACCATCCTGTATTGTGCTTGGGGAGGGGATTCTCACTGTGAGGGTGTGTGGGACCGAGCCTGAAGCGGAAGATTCCAGGGATGCCTCTTTGTACATCAAAGTTTTTACAATTATGTGTCACATTATAAATATATAGCACTCCAACAAAGTAGGATTATAACACTTTAATAACTTATAAATATATAGAACGCAACAAAAACAGTAAATACATTTAAACATTTTTTTGAAAAAAGAAGCAACAATGGTCAGTAGCTATGTTTTGTGCGCATAGTCCCAAGGCAGCACAACGTGCTGAGTTCTGGACGGCACCCAGGTGATGTTACCTGGGTGCCGCACTGGTTTTTGGTATCCTACAATGCAGCTCCGAAAAACGGCGTGGGGCGTCCCGGGGGGTGCGCGGGGAGGCCTCGTCAGTAGCGGTCTGTTGTGCGAATAGTCCCAAGGCAGCAGAACGCGCTGAGATGTGGATGGCACCCAGGTGTTGTCCAGTAAGTTGTCGCACTGGTTTTGGCATCCTACAATGCTGGTCCGAAAAACGGAGTGGGGCGCCCCGGGGGGGGGGGGGGGGGGGGGAAACGGCGTAAACGGGTCTCCCCAGGTGGAGGCTCGTCGGCTGTACTGGGGCGCCCCTTTACCGTTTCAGTTGCCATTCCGCCCGCTTTTGCTACACTGTGCCTCATCCTCCATTCAGCTGTTTATCGCCCGCTCTTGCGGCTACAGCGTCTCGCTCACCATGTAGTTGAGTTGCGCCCACTCTTGCGGTGCAGCGATAGGCGGCTGCCACAGGACTCTTAAAATGGCGGACGGCTCTTCGGATTTGGGCCTGGTCCACTAAAATGGCCCTGGGACACCTTGGAACTCGGACGTCCCCTGAGCCTTGAAGATTTTACAAAAGTCTTGGGGGCTCCCGACTCCTGCAGGCTTCCGGTGGGAAGCGGCTGCCATGATTGCTCGCGGAATGACCACGACGGAGCCACGAGATGGTGGTGCTCTCAGGCTGACGCCAGCTTCAGTCTGAAACATCTAGAAACAAGGTGGGGCTTTCATCATTTGGGAAAAAAAATGTTTTAATCCAATGAAAAGTGTTATTTTTTGGTCATATGATCAAGCCTTCCATCATTAGGAAACCAAAAGTAAAATGAACCAATGAAAAGTTTTATAAAGAAGTCACATGACCTGTTATGCTTACGTTACGCGCTGCTATAAAAAGCGTAGAAAATCCGTTGGCACGTGAGGCGGCGTCAGTAGCGGACCGATGTGCGAATAGGCCGAAGGCAGCACAACGCGCCGAGATCCGGATGGCACCGAGGTGGTGTCCAGCAAGTTGCACTGGTGTGGCCAACCTGCAATGCTGCGCCGAAAGTCGGCGTGGGGTGCCGGGGGGGGGGGAGGTGGCGCAAACTGGCCTCTCTCGCCTCCCCAGGTGGAGGCACCTGATGTGCAGTGCGGCGCCCCTTATCTTTTCACTCGCCGTCCAGCAGAGTTGCGCCCGCACTTGCTGCTACAGTAGGCCGAAGGCAGCACAACGTGCCAAGATCCGAATGGCACCGAGGTGGTGTCCAGCAAGTTGCCGCACTGGTGTGGCCATCCTACAATGCTGCGCCAAAAGTCGGCGTGGGGCGCCCCGTTGGCCTGTGAGGTCGCGTCAGTCAGTGGGGGCTGTTTGAGAAAGCAATGTGATGCTGTGCGTCGCCCCCAAGATGGAGGCTCCTCGGCTGCAGTGGGGCACCCCTTGGTGTTTCACTCGCTATCCAGCTGAGTTGCGCCCGCACATGGGGCTACAGTAGGCCGAAGGAAGCACAACGCGCCGAGATCTGGATGGCACCGAGGTGGTGTCTAGCAAGTTGCCGCACTGGTGTGGCCATCCTACAATGCTGCGGCGAAAGTCGGCGTGGGGTGTGCCGTTGGCCTATGAGGTAGTTTCAGTAGCGGACCGATGTGTGAATAGGTCGGAACCAGCACAAGGCGCCAAGATCCGGATGGCACGGAGGTCGTGTCATAGTTGAGAGTTCTGAGCAGCGCTTGTAACATTGTCTGAAGCTTATTTGCACCTGCTGCAGCTTCACTATTGCCCTGGTGTGGCCAAAGATCGCCCATGACATAGGCGGCCGGCTCCCATGGTCCGGCTGAACTTTTTTCCTTTTCCTTTCTGCATCTTGTCCCACAATCCGTTTGACCTTTAGACATGACCAGGTCCCTGAATGTGTGCAGGGGGACGCTATTGATTGAATCAAAATGGCGGCTTCACACAAAGCTGACTCAAGCGTTGCTGGTGATGCTATACAGACAAAAAATGGTTTTCAGTTTGTACATTCTTCAGGATTTTTCCATCCAAGTCTGCTTGAGAGTTTATAGAACAATGGCTTTAGATCTTGCCCTCCCCTCTTTTGACTGTTGGTCTTGTTGCCAATCTCTTCTGTTGTCATTTAACTGAACCTTTTTTGACTGCCGAAAGGGGTTCTGGTCCGACCGCTGGTTGGTGGAGACATTTTGACTATATCCTGGACCTGCCCGGCCTCGCCCAAAATGGCGCCGGTATAAATGGGACTCGTAACTTCTTGTTGTGTACTGGTTGCACAACCTTGATATCACGAGATACGTATGCAGTTTTGAAGCACATGGTGGGCGGGAATGAGAATTGATTGAATATTTCGACATCCCTATTGATATTAATTCTGATGTGTTATTGATTACTGTACTATTGAAAGTTCGAATTAACGTCACCCATGGTACTTGCCCGCAAATGTATATCTAGATAATTTTATTGTAAGTGGCCCTGTCGTATTTTAATTACAAAATGTACGTCCACCGATTCCGCAACTGTTAGACACCTTAGTTCTTGCAACCTAATGGCCCGCTCGTTGCGTTCCTCTACAGTGTAAATGTCTCCTCATCATATACGATTCCAGTTTGCTCTGTGGCCGGCCCATGTGGTTATAGGCCCGTATTTGTATACTGACATTTTCACAATAAAGGTTTTTAAAACAAAACATGGTAGTAGTATTTACATTGGTAAAGTTTTTAATTTTAGTCACTGTTTTCGAATCAGTAAAAGGCAAGTGAAATAAAGCAGTCCAATTACATGACAGATAAAAGGTATAATACGCAGGAACACAGTAAAGATAAATGGTCAAGGGCTGTTGTGTTTTTTACTCCTGCAACATAAAGTGATCGATAAGAATCTGATATTCAGGCGTATCGGCGACTAAGACAGCAGGCCGAGCATCTTTTGCTCAATGGCTCCGTCATGGGATGAAGAAACGCCCTTTTTCTAGAAAAAGGAATATATTTTACTTGCAGGACATTTGTAAATTTTCCGGGAAAATACATTAGCCTGGAACATTATAACATATATGTTTAAGAAAAAATAATGTTCGAAAGCAATAAAAAGCGTAATTTTTAGGTCATATGACCAAGCCTTTCATCATTAGAATAACAAAAGTAAAATGAACCAATGAAAAGTTTTATTAACAAGTCACATGACCTGTTATGCTTACGTTACGCGCTGCGCGCCGCGCCCCGGATCCCTTCCGGGAAGCTGCGCTTCGCGCACTGGAGTACTTCCGGGTGCGCTAACGCGGCGTGTCATATAACGCATTACGCAACAACGTAGGTCCAGAATATAGTCAAAATTTCTCCACCAACCAGCGGTCGGAACACAACCCCTTTCAGCAGTCTAAAAAGTTCTGTTAAATGACAACAGAAGGGACAGGCAACAAGAACCATCAGTCAAAGAGGGGAGGGCAAGTTCTTCCCTACCGGGTCACGTTGGGGCGCTACCGGAACTGATCGAATTGGTAGTCTACAGTGTTTCTGAATGTTTCAGACTGAAGCTGGCGTTAGCATGAGAGCACCACCATCTCGTATCTCAGTCGTGGCCATTCCACGAGCAATCATGGCAGCCGCTCCCCACCAGAAGCCTGCGGGAGTCGGGGGCCCCCAAGACTTTTGTAGAATCTTCAAGGCTCAGTGGACGCTTTCGAGAATGGGGCCCAAGCCCTAGCAGACAAGCGTCCGAGTTCCAAGGTGTCCCATGGCCATTTTAGTGGACCAGGCCGAAATCTGAAGAGGCGGCCGCCATTTTGAGAGTCCTGTGGCAGCCGCCTAAAGCTGCATCGCAAGAGCGGGAGCAACTCAACTACATGGTGAGCGAGACGCTGTAGTCGCAAGAGCGGGTGGTAAACAGCTGAATGGCGGAAGAGGCACAGTGTAGCAAAAGCGGGCGGAATGGCAACTGAAACGGTAAAGGGGCGCACCACTACAGCGTGTCTTCAAGTCAAACGGATTGTGGGATAAGGTCCAGAATGGAAGAGTCATCAAAAGGCAAAAAGTTCCGCCGGACCCCGGGAGCCGGCCGCCTATGTCGGGGGCGATCTTAGGCCACGCCAGGGCAACACGACTTGGGGAGGGGGCAGAAGTCAAGCGCACCCTCCCAGTCTGCTCCACCACACCGTATGTTGAAAATCTGAAGCCATCGTTGTACAAACTCTCAACCAGCCTTGGATGAAAAATCTTGAAGAATGTACAAACTGAAAACCAGTTTTTGTTTGCATAGCATCAGCAGCAACGCTTGCTATCAGAGTGCATGAGTTTCATGCTCGATCGATTGAGCTAGCCGGATCAGGCAACAAAAAGTATAAAATAGTTATGTAAATAGTTATTTAATAAAATGTTTTACCCTGTTACTTTGCTGGTGTGTTGTATATATTTATAATATTTGCATAGAGTTTATCGTTATTTTGGGCGGGGTGGGTGGCGGAGCCGAGCTCTCTTGCAGCCATCATGGTGTGGAGCTCAGTTCATCTCACTAGTTTCGTATTTCTCATGAAGGGTTGTTCCTAATGTTTCTATTTTAGCGAGGCAAAAAGAGATCCCATTAGTGGCCTACTGATTTTGCTCGATTATTTTTTTTTTTACACGATTTTTCACTATCTGCAAAGACTAAACAGAGTATTGCGGCTTTGTGCTTGTTAGTAAATAGAGAATGAACCAAAGAGAATAAATTCTAAAATAATAAATGCTTGGATAACAATCAATCAAATGGAGAAACAAGCAGGCACGACGGATTACAATGGGGGCAAAGGCCTGCGTTAACTACCCTTCACTATCTGCAAAGAGAGAGTACTTCTAAGAGAAAAGAGGGGGGGGGCAGCG
Source organism: Lissotriton vulgaris (assembly GCF_964263255.1). Lineage (NCBI taxonomy): Eukaryota > Metazoa > Chordata > Amphibia > Caudata > Salamandridae > Lissotriton > Lissotriton vulgaris. Next base: position 23,717 of record NW_028247799.1, on the reverse strand, counting down.
TTTAAAGCACATCAGTGTGCATAAACACGAAATGTTTTTACCTATCACGTACTTGACATTTGAAAGCTTTTGATATTTGCTATTAAAAAACCATTGAAATTCAATGAAAAAACCATAGGTTTTAGCCCATATATAGTTAGGGATTAGCATTTACAAAACCTTAAAAATTCACTGAAAAAACCATAGGTTATAGACCATATATAGTTAGGGATTAGCATTTACAAAACCTTATTTTACTCGCATAAAACCATTGAAATTCACATATATAGTTAGTTGCGCTAACTATATATCGCGCACCCGCAATCCACTGCTGATGATGTCACATATTACATCATTCATGACATGGTCAGTGACATCACTGATGACATCACTGATGACAACTCAAATGACATCACTGACAACATCACTGATGACATCTCATTTGACATTACTGATCACATCACTGATGACATCATTCATGTGATTATACGATGAACCTCTTCAGACTCTGATATAACCTTAGATACACTCAGTGTAAACAGACACTCACAGACTGTCACTCATCCATGGAGTTACTCACACACCTAGTCAGTCATGCAAAGAATCAATCACACCTCCATTTCCTCAACTATACAGTTATACACACCTTACTTATTCGAACATATACTAACACATATTTACTCTTTTATACAATCCCTGATACAAGTTCACAATGATCCATACAGCCACTCACACATTCACTTGCTCTTATGCACAGTTATTTATATATGTCAACTCTCACATGTACTGTGTTTTACATATGTTCTTACTTTGACATGTAGCACTGAGAAACCAATCACTCACCAATACACTCATGCACACAGTCAACCACCCATACAGCTGTTTCCACATGCAGTTTTGAACCCATACATCTAGTGAATCAACTGTTCACACATCTATGCACAGAGTCACACACCTCCCAGCCACCCACACACACACACTCACTCTCCCATACAAATACTTGGGCAACCAATCAATAACCCATATAGTTACTCATATAGCTACTGATCAACACATGCAGCAGTTTTCAGAACAACAGATATAATAATGCACAAATTAAGACAGTTTAGTCACTAACCCATGCACTCATTGAGACACATTTAATCACTCTCTCATACAGTCAGTCATGCACCTACTAAATCCTTCATCCAGACACTTATACATCCACTTATTCTTCAATATGTAAGACATATTTTAACTTTACAGAAACACACAGTCACTGGATGATGTCATCAGTGATGTCATCAGTGATGTCACTGACCATGTCATGAATGATGTAATATGTGACATCATCAGCAGTGGATTGCGGGTGCGCGATATATAGTTAGCGCAACTAACTATATATGCGAATTTCTATAGTTTTATGCGAGTAAAATAAGGTTTTGTAAATGCTAAACATATATCATCTGTATATCTATATAAATACAAACATAAATGCATGCATACATATACTTATATGCATACAGATGCATGTTATTTACATGAAAGTTGAAAAAACACTAATAAAAGCAAAGCTAAAAAGCCACCTCATTACAAACAGAATGGCTTTAACTTAAACGAGGGTGAGATCTATTGCATTTTCAATGCTTGTTTACTTTGGTTCCATCAAGAAGGCATTCAGATGTGTCACACATTTGCCATAAATTCTGAATGTTAGCACTCTAGTTGCACATTAGATCACTGTAGTAAAGCTACTGCTCACCAGGGACGTCTGCTGCTGGTATTCAAAGTGCATGTTTCAGTCTGCATGTCAGAATTTTTTTAATGAAATAGAAGAGGATTTGAGAAGTCACTCAAAATGATCCCTAATTTTTCTTTCTGAAGCAATAATCATACTTTCTATGGCAAAATTAACCCCCTCATGTTGTTCCTTTTTAAATTGAGTGTTTTCAGACTTACCACTTCATTCCAATCAAGATGGCTTCTGGTGTGCCATACTTTTGTCATAAGTAAGACTGTTAGCGCTCTAGTTGTTCTTTAGAACACTCTGGGACATTCTGTCATTGGGCTATACTTGGGGTACATCTGGGTGATATTTGGGCTACATTTAGGCTCTTTTGTCTCTGGTGGCCATCTTGGGAGCCTGTATGTCAGATTTTTTTAATGAAATTGAAGAGGGTTTGAGAAGTCACTCAAAATGTGCCCTAATTTTTCTTTCTGCAGCACTAATCATAATTCATATGGCAAAATATACCCCCTCATTTTGTTCCTTTTTAAATTAAATGTTTTAAGAGTTACCACTTTATTCCAATCAAGATGGCTTCAGGTGTGCCATACCTTTGTAATAAGTAGGACTGTTGGCGCTCTAGTTGTTCTTTAGAACACTCTGGGACATTCTGTCATTGGGCTATACTTGGGCTACATCTGGGTGATATTTGGGCTACATTTGGGCTCTTTTGTCTCTGGTGGCCATTTTGGGAGACTGCATGTCAGAATTTTTTAATGAAATAGAAGAGGATTTGAAAAGGCACTCAAAATGTGCCCTAATTTTTCTTTCTGCAGCACTAATAATACCTTCTATTGCATAATATACCCCCTCATTTTGTTCCTTTTTAAATTAAATGTTTTAAGAGTTACCACTTTATTCCCATCACGATGGCTCCAGGTGTGCTATACCTTTGTAATAAGTAGGACTGTTAGCGCTCTAGTTGTTCTTTAGAACACTCTGGGACATTCTGTCATTGGGCTATACTTGGGCTACATCTGGGTGATATTTGGCCTACATTTGGGCTCTTTTGTCTCTGGTGGCCATTTTGGGAGACTGCATGTCAGAATGTTTTAATGAAATAGAAAAGGATTTGAGAAGTCACTCAAAATGTGCCCTAATTTTTCATTCTGCAGCACTAATCATACTTTCTATGGCAAAATATACCCCCTCATGTTGTTTCTTTTTAAATTAAATGTTTTAAGAGTTACCACTTTATTCCAATCAAGATGGCTTCAGGTGTGCCATACCTTTGTAATAAGTAGGACTGTTAGCGCTCTAGTTGTTCTTTAGAACACTCTGGGACATTCTGTCATTGGGCTATACTTGGGCTACATCTGGGTGATATTTGGGCTACATTTGGGCTCTTTTGTCTCTGGTGGCCATTTTGGGAGACTGCATGTCAGAATGTTTTAATGAAATAGAAAAGGATTTGAGAAGTCACTCAAAATGTGCCCTAATTTTTCATTCTGCAGCACTAATCATACTTTCTATGGCAAAATATACCCCCTCATGTTGTTTCTTTTTAAATTAAATGTTTTAAGAGTTACCACTTTATTCCAATCAAGATGGCTTCAGGTGTGCCATACCTTTGTAATAAGTAGGACTGTTAGCGCTCTAGTTGTTCTTTAGAACACTCTAGGAGGCTGCAGTAGAACACAAAGGAATCAACTGACAGTCTCTGTCCTTGTTGGATGTACATGTTTTACTGAGAATGTCAGACTTCATTTTCACATGACTGAGAAAGATAATGTGAATTTACAGAAAATATGCTTTCAGTTTAGCTTATAGATCCCCTTCCAAACCACTGTGGGAAAATCATGAGATATTAGTTTTCTTTCAAACAATATTCATGATATCACAGCAGAAGGTTTTTTCACATGGTAAAATCACCTTAGAACCCACCACAATTCCTAAAACGAGTATGGTACCATCAACAAATGATTGATAATGTAACTAAAGTCCTAAAACCCTCTATTAACTACAATGCTTTTTAATGAGGTGCTATCATGTATATTGGTCCCAAGATGGCTGCCAACACTTCTTGGATGAAGTGCTGACAGCCAATCAGATCAGATGTGTGGTTAGGCTCCGCCCAGATATATATCTTTTTTTGAACCTAAATTACTCAAAATCCACTGGAGCACATATATTGAGACCTAGCAAAGGCACATCGGGCTAACAGTCCCTACAATTTTGCCAAGTTTCGTGCAAATCCATTCAGCCGTTCGAGCTAAAAGTGAGGCCAACCGCCCTTTGGAAATTAACATGGGAAAAACGCGTTTTGGGACCCCCCTTTTTTCTCGGCACCCCCTTGATGAAACCCCCCCAAATTGTCAGGGGCTGCTCAGGAACAAAATGTTCCATTTTCCTGAAAATTTCAGCCAATTCCGTCCACAAACGCCAAAGTTATTAAACATAGAATTTTCAAAAATCCCATAGAGAAAAAATCCTAACTATATATACCTACTGGCGACCGCCAGTAGGTAATATATATATATATATATATATATTCAATGAAAAAACCATTGGTTTTAGGCCATATATAGTTAGGGATTTGCATTTAGAAAACCTTATTTTACTCGCATAAAACCATTGAAATTCCATATATAGTTATAAGCGCTAACTATATATCGCGCACCCGCAATCCACTGCTGATGATGTCACATATTACATCATTCATGACATGGTTAGTGACATCACTGATGACATCACTGATGACATCTCAAATGACATCACTGATGATATCACTGATTACAACATCCAGTGACTGTATGTTTCTGTAAAGTTAAAATATGTTTTACATATTGAAGAATGAGTGGATATATAAGTGTCTGGATGAAGGATTTACTAGGTGCATGACTGACTGATTGAGTGAGTGATTAAATGTGTCTCACTGAGTGCATGGGTTAGTGACTAAACTGTTTTAATTTGTGCATCATTATATCTGTTGTTCTACAAACTGCTGCATATGTTGATCAGTAGCTATATGAGTAACTGTATGGGTTATTGATTGGTTGTCCAAGTATTTGTATGGGAAACTGAGTGTGTGTGTATGGGTGGCTGGGAGGTGTGTGACTCTGTACATAGATGTGTGAGTAGTTGATTCACTATATGTATAGATTCAAAAGTGCATGTGGAAACAGCTGTATGGGAGGTTGACTGTGCATGAGTGTATTAGTGAGTGAATGGATATCTCAGTGCTACATGTCAAATTAAGTACATATGTAAAACACAGTACATGTGAGAGTTGACATCTATAAATAACTGTGCATAAGAGCCAGTGAATGTGTGGGTGGCTGTATGGATCATTGTGAACATGTATCAGAGATTGTATAAGAGAGTAAAGTAAATATGTGTTAGTATATGTTTGAATAAGTAAGGTGTGTATAACTGTATAGTTGAGAAAATGGAGGTGTGATTGATTTTTGGCATAACTGACTAGGTGTGTGAGTAACTCCATGGATGAGTGACAGTCTGTGACTGTCTGTTTACACTGATTGTATCTAAGGTTATATTAGAGTCTGAAGAGGTTCATGGTATTATCACATGAATGATATCATCAGTGATGTGATCAGTCATGTCAAATGAGATGTTATCAGTGATGTCATCAGTGATGTCATTTGAGATGTCATCAGTGATGTCATCAGTGATGTCACTAACCATGTCATGAATGATGTAATATGTGACATCATCAGCAGTGGATTGCGGTTGCGCGATATATAGTTAGCGCTTATAACTATATATGGAATTTCAATGGTTTTATGAGAGTAAAATAAGGTTTTCTAAATGCAAATCCCTAACTATATATGGCCTAAAACCAATGGTTTTTTCATTGAATTTTCAAGGTTTTGTAAATGCAAATTCCTAACTATATATGGACTATAACCTATGGTTTTTTCTGTGAATTTCAATGGTTTTTTAATAGCAAATATCAAAAGCTGTCAAATGTCAAGTACGTGATAGGTAAAAACGTTTTCGCGTTTATGCACGCTGATGTGCTTTGAACGCTGCCCCCCCCCCCCACTCCCCTCTTTTCTCTTAGTAGTACTCTCTCTTTGCAGATAGTGAACGGTAGTTAACGCAGACCTTTACCCCTGTTGTAATCCGTCGTACCTGCTTGTCTCTCCATTTGATTGATTATTATCCAAGCATTTACTGTTTTACAATTGGTTCTCTTTGGATCATTCTCTATTTACAAACAAGCACAAAGTCGCAATACTCTGTTTAGTGTTTGCAGATAGTGAAAAATCGTGTAAATAAATAAAAGTAATCGAGCAAAATCAGTAGACCACTAATTCGATCTCTTTTTGACCTCGGTAAAATACAAACATTAGGAACAACCCTTCATGAGAAATACGAAAATAATGAAATGAACTAAGCTCCACACCATGAGGGCTGCAAAACAGCTCGACTCCGCCACCCACACCGCCCAAAATAACGACAAACCCTATGCAAATATTATAAATATACACAACACACCAGCAAAGAAACAGAGTAAAACATTTTATTAAATAACTATTACATAACTATTTTATACTTTTTATTGCCCGATCCGGCTAGCTCAATCGATCGAGCATGAAACTCATGCACTGATAACAAGCGTTGAGAGTTTGTAGAACGATGGCTTCAGATTTTCCACATACGGTGTAGTGGCGCGAACTGGCAGGGGGCGTTTGGATTCTACCCCTTCCCCAAATAAGATTTTCATACGTGAATGTTCGTTCATGCTTTTTGTCCCTGAGTTGCTTCCATGTCACTGCCTTACACAAATGGCATAAGTCCTGGTTGTTGAGTGCCATACTTCAGAGTTCTAAGCAGCTCTTGTAACACTGTTTAAACCTTATTTGCACCTGCTGCAGCTTCACTATTCAAAGTAAGTGGGGTCCATTTGTGGACCTGACTGCATTGGAAAACAATGTGATACAGTGCCTCCCTAAACCGCTTGACGGAGGCCCCCGAGGGGCGGTGAGATGGCGCGGACTGAGAGGGGGTGCTTGGCTCCTGCCCCCTCCCCAAGTCGTGTTGCCCTGGTGAGGCCTGAGATCGCCCCCGGCATAGGCGGCCGGCTCCCGGGGTCCGGCGGAATTTTTTCCCTTTTGAAGAATCTTCCATTCTGGACCTTGTCCCACAATCCGTTTGACCTGAAGACACGCTGTCGTGGGGCGCCCCTTTACCGTTTTAGTTGCCATTCCGCCCGCTTTTGGTACTCTGTGCCTCTTCCGCCATTCAGCTGTTTACCGCCCGCTCTTGCGACTACAACGTCTCGCTCACCATGTAGTTGAGTTGCTCCCGCTCTTAAGATTTAACCAAACTTTTTGGACTGCTGAAAGCGGTTGATTTCCGGCCGCTGGTTGGTGGAGACATTTTGACTATATTCTGGACCTGCATTGTCGCGTAATGCGTCATATGACGCGACGCGTTAGCGCACCCGGAAGTGCTCCGGTGCGCAAGGCGCAGCTTCCCGGAAATGATCCAGAGCGCGCCGCGCAGCGCGTAACGTAAGCATAACAGGTCATGTGACTTGTTAATAAAACTTTTCATTGGTTCATTTTACTTTTCTTTTCCTAATTATGTAAGACTAGGTCATGTGACCTAAAAATAACACTTTTCATTGGATTAAAACATTTTTTTTCCCAAACGATGAAAGCCCCACCTTGTTTCTGGATGTTTCAGACTGAAGCTGGCGTCACCATGAGAGCACCACCATCTCGTAGCTCCGTCGTGGCCATTCCGCAAGCAATCATGGCAGCCGCTCCCCACCGGAAGCCTGCGGGAGTCGACGGCCCCCAAGACTTTTGTACAATCTTCAAGGCTGAGGGGATGCTTTCGAGAATGGAACCCAAGCCCTGGCAGACAAGCGTCCGAGTTCCAAGGTGTCCCAGGGCCATTTTACTGGACCAGGCCCAAATCCGAAGAGCCGACCGCCATTTTAGGAGTCCTGTGGAAGCCGCCTATCGCTGCAATGCAAGAGTGGGAGCAACTCAACTACATGGTGAGCGAGACGCTGTAGCCGTAAGAGCGGGCGCTAAACAGCTGAATGGCGGAAAAGGCACAGTGTAGCAAAAGCGGGCGGAATGGCGACTGAAACGATAAAGGGGCGCCCCACTACAGCAGACAAGCCTCCGCCATGTGCTTCAAAAATGCATATGTATCTCGTGATATCAAGGTTGGGCAACCAGTACACAACAAGCAGTTACGAGTCCCATTTACACCGGCGCCATTTTGGGCACGGCCGGGCAGGTCCAGGATCTACTGAAACATAACAAATGAGGCTGACGTCTCTGAAGCAGTTGACGAACAGCAGGACATAGCAAATAAACATGAACTCTCTAAAGCTGTTAACTCACTGCAGGACAAAACAAGTGAACCTGAAACCTCTGGAATAATTGTCGCTCAAAAGAACAACACACAAAACTCTGTGGAGCCTGAAGAAAAAAAAACAGAAGGGCACTGTAGTTTCAGACACACTTAACACTAATGACTAAACAAAGATATCGTCTGTTTATGAAGCAGTTATCATCTTGACAGAATTGACAAAGAAGTGTACAGACACCAATGCTATTAAGAAACACAAGGAAATCCTAACGCATCAGCATTCTCGGAAGAGGTTGACACAGATAACATCTTAAGGAACAAAGAAAGACCTGTTCACTCTTGACACCCCAGGTGCTGTGTATATTGCACTATAGTGCTGCATCGAGAAAACGGACAACCCTATTGATGTGGATTTTTCATTATTGATTATTGTAAAGAAATGGCGACTCCCCCCTTTAGCAGATTAGCTAAATGTTTGCGTAATTTAGGCATAAAAGTTATATTATTGTTGTTGTTGTTGTTATCGTTATAGTTCTGGTTAATTTCAAAAAATGGTTAAATATATTTACAGTTTTTGTTGCGTTCGTTATATTTAAATGTTAATAAAGTTTTAAAATCTAACTTTGTTGGAGTGCTATATATGTTTAAAAAATCGGGTGAATGGGGCCTTGAATCGGGTTATTGTCATGTGTGGGCTTTGCAAGTGTACTGCTACAAGATCGGACATTTCAAACTCAAATGCACGTTCTTTTTCTTACCTTTCCGAAGCATGGAGCGCAATAGCAGGCAGAGAAAGGGTGATGCACGTGTTGAACACTGCCTGGCCTGGCAAGTTGCTGGCAGTGCCCCCCCGCCCGCTCCTGAAAGAGGGCAGACACACACCGCCGCCCTGAGAACTTCACAAATCTTTAAAAGACCATGCGCTTGTTCATGAGGCTTAAATGGTTTATCACCCCTTCTAGAACCCCTGCATCGACCCTCTGACGTTTCCTGGAAGAATTAGCACGTAACACAATACCAAGCCCTGTCAGCTGAAACCCCCGAGAAATCATGGGGCATATTATCAAGGGGGTTTATTTCCGCTTTTTTGGCTTTAAAAGCCGAAAAAAAAAAAGAGATAAAATTGTCTCCCTATTACCAAGCTGTCGCTAACACCAGTTAGTGACAGCTAAAAGGAGATAGCGACCATCTTGGGCCCCGCTTTGCATATCAGTGATATTTATCACTAATGACATGCAAAGTGGGCGTAACAAGATTTTAGCGACTGGAAACAGTCCCTAACCATCGCTATCTCCTATTACCAACTTTTGGAGATATTCACGCTAAGCGCGAATATCTCCAAAACCTAACACCTGCCCTGAGCAGTTTTAGCCATGTTATCCAATGGGAAGTGGATAACATGGCTAATAGCATTTGCTGGATAATGCATGAAAATCGCTGACTTTTCAACGATATTCATGCATTGCGGCCGTTTTTAATCGCATTTGCGATAAACCTTGCTAATAGCAAGGTTTATGTGCGATAAAATTCGCCGAAGTGCGGCGATAATTTTTGTCTCTAAACAAGTTAGAGACAAAAATTACCGCTAGTTGTTGGTAATATGCCCCCGGGTTTTTCCTTGCAGGAATCGGGAAACGAAAGACTAGCACTGAAATCAGTAGTCTCACGCCTGAATCGGGAGGGTTGGCATGTCTGGATACTCTACAGCTGGGGCCATAAACTACATCTGCAGGGCTAGGTGATAGCCTAGGTCCGGCCTGGACAATCGGACACAGAGGAAGAGGAGTGTCAGAGGGTGCGGTAGTGAATAGGGTGAAAGGGAGGTGTCGGGCGGGCACAGGGTGTGATTCTCAGAGAAGAGCAGCGCAGATGGGGGGAAGTATATGTCCCATGCATGAGAGAGAGAGCGGGGGTGACCAGTGCGTGGGGAAGATGCTTGCGAGGGTGGGGAGCCATGCTGAGGATCGGTGGCGTGCAGAGAGTGGCCCTGGTCAAGGCATCTAAAATGGCTGCTGTGCACGACAAAATTGTGGCATTGGACAAAAACGCAAGATGGCGCAGACAATGTTTATCAATAAGGATTCATTGATAACAAAATATTTACTCGCAGTGACAAAATGGTGGTCAACACTTCCTGATTTCCATCGAATCGAACGTTAACAAACGTCACGCAGCAAAAAAAAAAAAAAAGCTCACGCACAGAGCAGTTTTTAGCCATGTTATCCAATGGAAGGTGGATAACATGGCTAAGAGCATTTGCTGGATAATGCATGAATATCGCTGACTTTTCAGCAATATTCATGCATTGTGGCCGATGTGCGGCGATAATTTTTGTCTCTAAACAATTAAAACGAAGCACAAAATGGCGAATTCCCGTTTCGCTACCAGTTTGCGGCCCAGTTCGCGGCCCGTGAAGCGCTTCTACCGTGAAAAATCATTTTTTTTATTTTCCCCACGGGACCCTTTAATAACCCCAACAACATTCCTAGGGGGTCAAGAGGGGTATACCTTGCCCCCTTTCAATAAATTCCCCCTTCGTTTTTCACCTCTTCTTCTCTCTCGATCCTACCGAGAGATAAGATGGCGGCCGCTCCGGACTGTTTAGAATGTTGACAGACACCGGAGAGCCAATCAGCTTTCTGCGCGCAAAGTTCCGTTTCGCGAAAAGTAAGCGGACCGGATCGCTGCCCAGAGCGCTGTTACAGATATATATCTTGTTTTGAACGTTAATTTCTCAAAAACTACTGGAGCACATATATTGAGACCTAGCAAAGGCACATCGGGCTAACAGTCCCTACAATTTTGCCAAGTTTCGTGCAAATCCATTCAGCCGTTCGAGCTAAAAGTGAGTCCAACCGCCCTATGGAAAAATGAATGGGAAAAACGCGTTTTGGGACCCCCCTTTTTTCTCAGCCCCCCCTTGACGAAACTTCCCCAAATTTTTAGGGGCTGCTCAGAAACAAAATGTGCCATTTTCCTGAAAATTTCAGCCGATTCCGTCCTCAAACGCCAAAGTTATTAGACATAGAATTTTCAAAAATCCCATAGGGAATTAATCCTAACTATATATAGCCAGTAGGTAATATATATATATATCTATATCTATATATATATATATATATATATATATATATATATATATATATATATATATATATATACATATATATATATATATATATATATATATCTATCTATATATATATATATATATATATATATATATATATATATATATATATATATATATATGTCCCATACAAGAAATGAAGTCGCAGCACACTTCTCAGTTTTCATGCAGTTATTTTATTCCAAACGTGGTACAACAACTCCTACGCATTTCGAACCGTAGTTCCTGTTCACAGCAGTATTAGTATAATACTACCGTGAACAGGAACTACGGTTCGAAACGCGTAGGAGTTGTTGTGCCACGTTTGGAATAAAATAATTGCGTGAAAACTGAGAAGTGTGCTGCAACTTCATTTCTTGTATGGGATTAAACTGAGACACTGCCCTGGTCTCAACGCTGGCACCCACTGGACTGTGCTCCCGCTGCGACAGGACAATTTGTTTGTTTATATATACGTATATATATATATATATATATATATATAGACAAATATTATTAACAAAACATATACAATATTTTTACCGTAGGACAGCAAGAGCTTTTAATTTAATATAACCACTCCAGTGAGCGCAACAGTAGGAAAAACATTGGATAGCGTAGAGATAAAAATTAGTATTCCAACTCCAAATAGCACAACAGTAGGGAAAACATTGGATAGCTTAGAGGTAAAAATTACTCTTCCCACTCCAAAGAGTGCACCAGTAGGGAAAGCGTTGGATAGCATAGGGGTAAAAATTTATTATTCCCACTCCAGTGAGTACAACAGTAGGGAAAGCGTTAGATAGAATAGGCGTAAAAATTACTATTCTCAGTCCAGTCCAATGAGTGCAACAGTAGGGAAAACGTTGGATAGCGTAGGGGTTAAAATTACTGTTCCAACTCAAGAGAGTGCAAAAGTAGGGAAAGAGTTGGATAGTGAGAGTAAAAATTACTATTCCCACTACACAGAGCGCAACAGTAGGGAAAGCATTGGATAGCGTAGAGGTAAAAAATACTATTCCCACTCCAGAGAGTGCAACAGTAGGTAAACGGTTGGATAGTGGAAGGGTAAAAATTACTATTCCCACTCCACTGAGTGCAACAGTAGAGAAAGCGTTGGATAGCGTAGGGGTAAAAATTACAATTCCCACTCCAGTGAGTGCAACAGTAGGGAAAGCGTTGGATAGCGTAGGGGTAACAATTACTATTCCCTCTCCAGTGAGTGCAACAGTAGGGAAAACATTGGATGGTGGAAGAGTAAAAATTACTATTCCCACTCCACTGAGTGCAACAGTAGAGAAAGCGTTGGATAGTGTAGAGGTAAAAATGACTATTCCCACTCCAGTGAGTGCAACAGTAGGGAAAGCATTGGAGAGCGTAGGAGTAAAAATTACTATTCCCACTCCAGTAAGTGCAATAGTAGAGAAAGCGTAGGATAGTGTAGGGGTAAAAATGACTATTCCAACTTCAGTGAGTGCAACAGTAGGGAAAGCGTTGGATAGCGCAGGGGTAAAAATTACTATTCTCACGCCAGTGAGTGCAACAGTATGAAAACATTGGCTAGCGTAGGGGTAAAAATTACTATTCCCACTCCAGTGAGTGCAACAGTAGGGAAAGCGTTGGATAGCGTTGGGGTAAAAATTACTATTCTCACTCCAGTGAGTGCAACAGTAGGGAAAACGTTGGATAGCGTAGAGGTAAAAATTACTATTCCCACTCCAAAGAGTGCAACAGTAGGGAAAGCGTTGGATAGCATAGGGGTAAAAATTACTATTCCCACTCCAGTGAGTGCAACAGTAGGGAAAGCGTTGGATAGCGTAGAGGTAAAAATTACTATTCCCACTCCAGTGAGTGCAACAGTAGGGAAAACGTTGGATAGCATAGGGGTAAAAATTACTATTCCCAGTCCAGTGAGTGTACCAGTAGGGAAAGTAAATACTTCATATATATTTGAAAGTAAATTAAAAATTAGTACCAAATACAAATTAAATAAAATTAATTCCCAATTTAAGATATTATATTAAATACTCAATTTAAAATAATAAAAAATAAATACATAAAATTAACATAATTATCAATTAATCAATTAATATAAATTAATTACCAATTAAAACTAAATAATTACCAATTACAAATTAAATTAGAATTAAATGTAAATAAATACCAAGACAAAAAAAGTATTACATTATTTATAATTAAACTACTTCCCACACTATTACCCTATAAACCCACAACCCACTCCAGAAAATAAATGAATACAATTAACATAATTATCAATTAATAAAAATTAATTACCAATTATATTATTATATTTTACCAATTAATAATTAATTAACAATTAATTCTACATAAATACCAATAAATTAATTTTTTTAATTAATTATAATTAAATTACTTCCCACCCTATTCCCCTATAAACCCACAACCCGCTCAAGAAAATAAATAAATAAAATTCACATAATTATCAAATAATCAATTAATAAAAATGAATTACCAATTATATTTTAATTAATTGCCAATTAATAATTAATTAACAATTAATTGTACATAAATACCAAGAAATAAATATTTTTAATTAATTATAATTAAATTACTTCCCATCCTATTCCCCTATAAACCCATAACCCGCTCCTGAAAAGAAATAAATAAAATTCACATAATTAGCAATTATTCAATTAATAAAAATTAATTACCAATTATATTTTAATTAATTGCCAATTAATAATAGTTAACAATTAATTGCACATAAATACCAATAAATTAAAATTGTTAATTAATTATAATTAAATTACTTCCCACCCTATTCCCCTATAAACCCACAACCCGCTCCAGAAAATAAATAAATAAAATTCACATAATTAACAATTAATCAATTAATAAAAATTAATTACCAATTATATTTTAAATAATTGCCAATTGATAATTAATTATCAATTAATTGTACCTAAAATACCAATAAATTAAAATATTCAATTAATTATAATTAAATTACTTCCCACCCTGTTCCCCTATAAACCCACAACCCGCTCCAGAACTATATAACGCAAAAATGAAATACCATAAATTGACTTAGTTACTTACCTAAAATTCGATATTTTTGTTGTCTATATTCTGTCCCTCGATATTTTTTTGTCTATATTCTGTCCCTCGATATTTTTGCTGTCTATATTCTGTCCCTCGATATTTCTGTTGTCTGTATTCTATCCATTTGATATTCGTTCCATTCCATATTTTTGATTCGATATTATTGTCCTTCTATTCGATATTTTTGTAGCCTATATTTTGTCTTGTCGATATTCTGTCTACTCGATATTTACAACTCTATATTTCACTACCTCGATATGTTTTTACTCGATATTATGTCTGTATACCCCACTCACTACCTCTGTTAATAAGTTTAGTAGAACTCGGTCATTCATGTGTGGATGTATCACTGTTCACTCAATAAAAAGCAAAGCACCTAAAGTCATCCCATATGTAAGCAAACACATACCATGTGCAGTGATAGATAATCAGATTATTTATCGTCTTCATTTTCCTTTTCTAGTATTCATTGGCACTGAAAGGTGAAAGTTAAATTATTAAGCAGTAGCCCTTGTAACAGAGTATTCTCAGTGCCACCCGTAATAGAAAAGTAAGAGCATCACCGCCAGCATGTACTGGACTGGTACAGTAAGGCAAGTCTGTCTCACTCATGGCGGGCGTCTGTTTTTCTCGGGTGCAAGTTGACTGCGCTGGCATTATGCCGGCTTGCAGAAGTTAACGTACCAATTTTGGTAAACAAGAGAGAAGAAGAAGAATAAGAATGGTGTACTGTCATAAAGGGCCCGGCAACGGAGGCTGAATATCGGCGGCTTGTGGCCCAGGAGGAGGGGGACACGCAGTCGACCACAACATCGACCGGGACAGCTGCATCCTCCTCCGCGCTCCCTGAGTCAGCCAGTCAGCGCAGCAGGTCTCCAGCGGTACGGAGCCGGGGTAACGTATCCACCCGCCACTGCCAAGCAGCAAACAAATCAGCTGCCCTCCACAGCAGTACCAAAAAAAGGTTGCACCTCCTTTCATTTAGGGTGTCCTACCTTGAGCAGGAGCTGTTGAATGCCAAAACCCTGCTCCAGACCCTCCGCAAGGAGCATGTCGACCTGGTCCGAAAAGTGAACAGCAGCCAGCAGTAGGAGGAGACTGTCCCTTGCCCCTTTTTTAAAGACTTCTGGGGTGGGAATTGGGAGTTGGGTTTTTTGGACTTTTCACGGACATTCGTTGGGGTTAGGGAGGAGGGGTGGGTTGGGTCTTGCGGAAGATTATTTATGTTTGGGATATAAATATACTTTAAACTTTATCTAGCATAAGTGTTTTTTACTGCTTTTGAGGCTGGTGGGTGGGGGTTTAACAGTAAGTTTGTTTTCCTGAAACTTAAGTGGCATCTTGATTTAAGTTGTGTAAGTAATTACTAATTGCCCAAATGTTTTCTAAACTAAGTGCCTCTCACACAGTAAGTGAATTCAATAGTCCTAGGACTTTACTAGTACTACCGTCAGTCTCTCGTCTCTCCTAATACTGCATTATACTACCTCCTCCCAAACGCTTATCTTACCTGTAATTTGTGTTTGGAAATAGGGCTAGGCACAGGGCTGGCTGCTCGGGAAATGGCGATTTAGGTTGGCAATCCTGGGCTGATGAAATGTCATCATTGCGGTGGTACTAGTGGTGTTAAACAGTGGCTGTTGCAGCATATGAAAAAAAAGAAAATGAATTCTTGTTTGTCCTTACCGTAGCATTAGAACGTTACAATATTGAATATAGCAGGTGACAGTACACTCGAACAGTTCCACAATGTAGCCTAACAAATGGTAAAGTATTGAAAGTATAACTAGTACTTGCGTTGAATTTCTTTGACATTGGCTACTACTACAAGAAATAGTACTGAAGATGATGGACACAGCAGCGTAATAATTTGCCATGTCTAGGAGGAGGATGTTCTTGATGAGCAATCAAGTTGATGGCGCACATGAAAATCTGCTTTCATTTGCCAATAGTGACTCTGTGTCAAGCTGAGTAAGAATATATCCTCGGTTTCCTTCACCAGCCTGTTGCTATGACCTTATCCTCCCCAGCAAGTGTGTGGAATTATTGCTGTCATTTAGTCACACATCAATCAAAACCACACAGCCCGGGGGAAGAGGGTTAGGGTTTGGAAAATGGATAGGAATGGGGGTTTTTGGGAAAGTTTTGTTGAGAGAAAAAAAGCACAGCATAGACAAACAATAATTGAAGATTTACAAATCTTTGGGTACAAAGCTATCCATAAATATTTTAAGTGACATAAAGGAAGTGCATGCACTACTACATGCATGGTTACTGAAAAGTAAGTAGTACTTTCGACAACCGGGAATGAAAGAATGCGACAGTACAGGGCTGCAGTAATTATGCGTTTTCACTTGCCTATCTCTGCACTCAGAGAAACACTTCGTACATTAAATTAGGTTTGAAAAATAGCAGAAGTAAAACCTATACAATGGCTGTAGGGATGAATTTAGAAGCAGAGATCAAGGAAATGCAGATTCACACTCCTAGAAGTTCACATCAATAACATTACTTAAAAGATAATTAGAAAAGAACGGATACTGTATCTGTATGTTGTTGTAGTTGTCCTGTTGAATTTGGTAAGTTGCATGCATCCAACCATTCCTCTTATTAGCGGGACTCCTCCATTCCATCTGACGCTCTGTCCATCAATGTTGGTGACCAGAAGACACTCTGTTCACTGCCTGCCTGGCGGACGCTGAATTGCAGCTCGCTAATGTGAAGCCTGACTTCATCCTTTTTTTCCCATTGCACAGACTGAAACCCGGCCTGTAATTATTGATGGAAAAACAGGAAGTGATATTAGAACACCACTGACAAATAAATATAAGGTATGTACGCTGTGTAGTGCAAAAAGTCACACTTTGAGTTTCCTAATAGACAGTACAATATTTTTTAAAGTGCGTACTCTGTCTGAGTCTCCTTTTGAAGGATAAATAAGTATGGGGGAAATAATTTAGCGGATCTTTCCCCTCAAGCTAGGTGTACTGTAAACTGTGTTTTAGAACAAAATTAGACCATCCCAGCAGTGCTCCCAGACCCTTACTAAACCCAGTCGCAAAAATGTAGAAGACCCCCAATCAGATCTCCAAAAACGAGGCCTAGTAGAAAATGGTGACAAAACGTACTTTGAAAGTAAAGTAGGCCCAAATCCCCCCTTACCCTCCATGGATTGTATTCAAACCACTTGCAAGCAAGCAAAAGTATCCATACCCAGCATTGCTCCAAGACTCGCAAACTCCCCCACAAACACCAGGAACCCCCACAAACAGCCCCTCGAAAACGGCAGAGTGAGCGAAACCTCAGAAAATGCAAAAACTTTTTCCCCAGGGATTGTCTCCAAAACACTTTCTTTCGGGTATTAGACCCAGCAATGGCCCCAGACCTGTCAACCCGGGCGAAAACAAGTTTAACATCCCCAACAAGCCAAAAGGCAAAACCCGGGAAAAGCCACACTTAGAAAACTTTGGGCCTACCTGGAATTCAGTCCAAATGCGCTCTGCAGCTAGGCCCCAACTCCCCTTTTACACCATGGATTTCCTGTAAAACAAATGCAATCAACATTAGAATGTGCCAGCAGTGCTCCCAGACCCCAAAACCCACCCACAAAAACCTGGAAGCACCCCAAAGACACGCAAGTGAGCAAAAACGGAAAAACGTTTTCACCATGGATTTGATCCAAAACACTTGATTCCGATATTAGACCTTCCGAGCTATGCCCGAGACCCCTGCAGCCACCCGCAAAAAAGCAAAACACCACCAAACAGGCAAAAAGCAAAAATGGGCCTACCTTCAATTCTGTGCAAATGCGCTGTGCGGCTAGGCCCTAACTCCCCTTTTCCACCATGGATTTCCTGAAAAACAAATGCAATCAACATTTGACTGTGGCAGCAGTGCTCCCAGACCCCATAACCCACCCCAACAACCTAAAAGCCCCCCAAACAGCACCCGAAAGACAGGCAAGTGATCAAAAGCGCAAAAACTTTTCCTGCTGTGATTTTCTCCAAACCACTTTTATTAGACCTTCACAGCAATGCCCCAGACCTGTCAACTCACCCGCAAAGAAGTAGAACACCCCCACAAGTGCAGAGTCTTTCTTCATTGGGCGTAATCCAGCCATCTGCTTTGAGGGAAATAGGAGTCTAGAGGAGGAGGATAGAGGAGCATGTTCTTGTGAACTTGTGAAGCTGAGGAATGCAGACTGCGGCACCTTCAAATCAATAGGCAAATAAGTGAAGACAGTTCTGCTGATGGGCTTGTTTTTACGATTAGGTGATTAAAGTTTTTTTTATATAGATTTTGCAAAACAAAGAAAGACAGACACACAGGAATAAAAGTGATAAGGACGAAAAAGAAAGTTAGTGATTCATTGACTAATTTTCAGGGCTCAGTGTCAGGGAAGACGAGCTCATCCTCAAACTCTGCGAATTCAGACGGGAGTAGGTCAGTTAACAGAGAAGAACTTCCCTCATCTAAGTTAGTGTCTTCCTCGTCTTCTTCCTGCGTGCATTCTCGGATTTTGTAATCTGGTGGTATGAGGTGCTGATTCATCTTGATCATTGTTAACCTCTCCACATTTTTGGGCGAGAGGCGGGTCCTTTTGGAAGTTATAATGCCACCAGCAGCACTGAAAATACGTTCAGAAGACATGCTTGCGAGTGGGCAAGACAAGTAATTTGTAGCCAGGTTGGTGATCTCTGGCCACACATCTCTTTTCCCATGCCAATACGCCAATGGGTCATCATGAACATAGACCTCTGTTGAGTCATTCAGATAGTCCTACACCATCAACTCAAGGTTCTCCAGGGTTCCTCCACTTTGCTTACTTTTTTCTGGGACCTTTTGAGAAGCAAACCCAAGCTGAGTTAGCCAATCCTCTTCTTCACACAATGTTAGTGTTGTGTCTGGTGCAGATGATACCGGTGCTGGTGTCGTACACGGCTGAGAGGGAAAATCACTCACTTCTGCCACCTCCACAGATGCAGAAGTGGATTTTTTTTACTCCGGATGGCCTGCTGATGCTGATGTAGTCCCTTTTCCTTCAATTTCCTGCCGTTCTCTTTCAAACCGACTGGCTGACACAGCTAGCCAATGTTTGTACTTTGTAACATATGCGTCATCAAAAGGAAAGAATACTCTGCCTGCCACTGCCTGAAATGCAGTGCTGTTCTGTGTGGATCTTTTGAAGACGTTCATTGCAAAGTAGGCACTGTAATAACTTCTCCGCCAACTCAAATGCTTCTTGCTTTCCATCTTTTTAAAACGTAGAAGACACTGCCTTCAGTTGGTGCTCTAGTATGCGCAACAATGGGATAGCTTTTCCGAAATTACAGTCCTCCCTGCTGACTGCACGCATGAAGACCAAAAAAGGACGAAGCTTGTCTGTCAGGCATTTAACTAGCTCCCATTGCTCCACCTGTATCCTCAGGTCTATCATAGGTGTACCCAGTTTAAAGAAATACTGATCGACTACCGCATACTGCTCATACAGACGCTCAAGCATGTAGAAGGTTGAGTTCCAACGTGTTGCCACCTCCTGGATGAGTGCTTTCACTGGCACTTTACGTTCATGTTGCAGGCCCCTCAGCTGCTTTCGGGCCCTAAAAGAATGGTTGAAATGTGTGCACATTCTTCGGCAGGTGGTCAGTAACTCGTACACTGGATTTTCTTCACTCAAGAATTTTTTAACAACCAGGTTTATGCAGTGCACCAAACACGGCACTCTGAAATAGTTACCCTTATCCATGGCCTTAACTACATTGGCGCCTTTATCCGTGGGAACATACCCAATCATGTGTTTTCTTGGGGACAGCCATTGAAAGACCTTTGTGTTAAACTCATGCAAAATGTTTTCTCCTGTATGATTTTTCTCCATGGCTAGTGTTGCATGTTTGCGAGCAGCTTTATAAACTTTGTCTGTGTCAACACCTGCGTTTACCTTTGCTTTAACCCCTGAAAAAGAGACCCAGAGTGCAGTGATGCACATGTAATCAAGGGCTTGGCAACTGGTCCACATGTCTGTTGTCAAATGTATAGTGTTAACAGCACTCTTCTGCAAAGCTGCCCCAATCACCTCCGGCACACCTTCATGTAGTGCTGAACCGCAACTCTGGCAAAATAGAACCGACTAGGAACCTTCCATTTAGGGTAGAGCATAGCCACTAATTCAAGTAAACCCACCCCTTCCACAAAAGAAAAAGGGAGAAGGTCCAGCGCTAGCATTTTAGCCAGCTTAGTGTTATACAGACGCGCCGTTGGGTGGTTG
This sequence comes from Lissotriton vulgaris, assembly GCF_964263255.1. Classification (NCBI taxonomy): domain Eukaryota; kingdom Metazoa; phylum Chordata; class Amphibia; order Caudata; family Salamandridae; genus Lissotriton; species Lissotriton vulgaris. The sequence goes on along the minus strand of NW_028247799.1, from coordinate 3,218 downwards.
CGTTCAAATGGCGCATCTGACAACAACATGCTTCTAATGGTGGGCAGGACCATTTTACGGGATGATGATGACTTCTTCGACCCAGTTACGCTCAGTGATGATGAACTTTTTCGCATTGGTGTCTCACTCTCTCCCACATTCTTAGTGTGGCTCATATATCTTGCAGGGGGTGTGCTGCTGACAGGGGTACTGGGTGTAACTTAAGAAATGTTTGACGCTTCTTCCTCCTCGTCATCATCAGATGAAACATCAACGAATACAATTTGTTGATTTGCAATTCGGGCTGCCTTGATCTCCCTTAGGTGCGCATGCCATTTGACAGTGTGCTGTCTCTTAAGATGACCTCTTTGGCTTCCGGAACCATAGTTGGTACCAAGCTTACCACGACTAACTCGAACCTTACAAATGGTACAAATGGCTATGTTTTCCCTTGTTGGGCTAACACTAAAGAAGTCCCAAACTGCGGACTTCAAATGTCTGTGAGGGGCGGAGGAGGCGATACTGAGAATGCTAATGCCAGATGAAGTGGAGGATGTGTGTTGCCGAAATTTACTACGTTGTGCACTTACAGCACCACTAATTGAGGAAATGGAGGTCGAGGTGGATGGAGGTCCCTTCTGGTGAGAAAATATGGAAGTTGTAGGTGGTGGTGTACTAGTTAACTGCATTGGTGGTGGTCCCATTGACACGTCGCCAACATCACGCTCAGCAGCATTTCGGGATAGGGTAAAAATGTCTGTTTGCTGCATGCCCGCTGAGGCTGGAGTGACGTGTATGATGACTGCGTCGTCTTCGTGACAGTCTTCATCAGCAGGAGTATACATCACTTCTTGTTCAGGGTCATCATCACACTCCATAACTATGAGACTTTCGGGGACCTTCCTTTTACGCTTAGCTACCTTTGTCAGATCATGGTGTGCCTCACTTTCAGACGGCAATCCCAATTTTCATCCATATCATCAGAAGGAAGGGGGCTTGAAGAAGATGTAGACACCATCCTTGATCTTTTCCTTGCTAGGGATCTGGAAGACAATGAAGGATCAGGAGGAATGGCTTCCTCAAATGATACCTCGGCTTGAATGTCGATTTCCTGATGTGCCCCTACTTCGGGAGGAACAACTATTGTGGGCACTTGTGCCGCTCCATGCACCTCTGCTTGCGCCTCTCCTTGCGCCGCCTCTCCTTCCACATGTACTTAGGCTTGTACTTGTACATGTGGTTGTTGTTGCGGCTGTGGTTGTTGAACACTCGTCAGATGAGTTACAACAACTTGTGTTGATTGAGGGATGCTGCTACTTTCTTGCGATGAGCCAACATCACTGGTCGATGGTGATTGAACAACTATATTGGCTGCCTCTGCAGCACTCAAGGGCTTGTACCTAAGTTGGCTGGGTGGTGGTGGCACTGAGCCCAATGAAGGGGAGGTGCTGCTCCCAGCTTGGTCCCCAGCAGACCCAGCTGCTGCTGCAGGCGTACTTTTTTTTCCCCAAAAATGCGGCGGTCGGCACACCAGTCTCCTTGGTAAGTGGCGCCACTTGCTTCTTCTGCTCCTTACTGGCAACTTTCTTGCTAGAGGACCTACGTGCAACTTTTTTTGGGGCCATCTTCTTCAGATGTCAGAACAGTAGGCCGCAGTTGCACAAGTTGCAGAGTTGTCTGTGGCCACACGTGACGTTGTGCTGCACACACCGCAGCAGGACTTGTTCCTGGCACTGATGAGGAACGATGAGGCTGATGGTTCGTCTTTCTGCACCTAAAAGCAAACAAAGCCAGAGGAACATCAGTTTAATAAATGTTGCATATGTAGCGCTTCAATTAATAGTTTGCAAGTAAGCATTTTTATTATACCCACCCCCCAGAATGGAAAGACCAATAAAATGCACCACTGACAGAGTACCCCTGGGCATAATGGATGAAAGCATGGCAGACTGGGTGCAGGCCTATGGCACAACAAAGCACACTGCCTGGCTTCAAAATGGCCCCTAGACCCCCACCCACATGGCCAGGCCCTGCCTGGACCAGGCCTCAAAATGGCCCCCACCCACATGGTCATGCCCCATCAACACCCCAAAAAATCGAAAAACACACAAAAATCACCACAATCCAATGCCATCCATGCCCTCAATGATGTTTACATTAAAGAGACCCCACAGAACGACTCAGTCCATGCACCACTGAGTACCCCTGGGCAAAAGGCCCCAACAACAGCCAGAAAATCGGAAAAACACACAAAAATCACCACAATCCAATGCCATCCATGCCCTCAATCATGTTCATATTCATGACAACCCACAGAAAGACTTGGCCCATGCACCACTGAGTAACCCTGGGCATAAGGGATGAAAGCAAGGCACATTGGATGCAGGCCTATGGCACAAAGCACACTGCCTGGCTTCAAAATGGCCCCTTGACCCCCACCACATGGCCAGGCCCTGCCCGTGCCAGTCCTCAAAATGGCCCCCACCCACATGGCCATGCCCCATCAACATCCCAAAAAATCGAAAAACACATAAAAATCACCACAATCCAATGCCATCCATGCTCTCAATGATGTTTACATTCAAGACACCCCACAGAAAGACTAGGCCCAAGCACCACTGAGTAACCCTGGGCATAATGGATGAAAGCATGGCACATTGGATGCGGCCTATGGCACAAAACACACTGCCTGGCTTCAAAATGGCCCCTTGACCCCCGCCACATGGCCAGGCCCTGCCTGTACAGTCCTCAAATTGGCCCCCACCCACATGGCCATGCCACATCAACACCCCAAAAAATCGAAAAACACACAAAAATCACCACAATCCAATGCCATCCATGCCCTCTATAATGTTTACATTAAAGAGACCCCACAGAACGACTCAGTCCATGCACCACTGAGTATCCCTGGGCAAAAGGCCCCAACAACAGCCAAAAAATCGAAAAACACACAAAAATCACCACAATCCAATGCCATCCATGCCCTCCATGATATTTACATTAAAGAGACCCCACAGAAATACTCAGTCCATGCACCACTGAGTACCCCTGGGCAAAAGGCCCCAACAACAGCCAAAAAATCGAAAAACACTCAAAAATCACCATCCATGCCCTCAATCATGTTCAAATTCAAGACACCCCACAGAAAGACTCGGTCCATACACCACTGAGTACCCCTGGGCATAATGGATGAAAGCATGGCAGACTGGGTGCAGGCCTATGGCACACCAAAGCACACT